>NC_051163.1:26298745-26487380 GCF_013339745.2 Dermacentor silvarum
TATTCAACCAGCCTCATCCGTAGGGAATTTCCATTCTTCCACACGCGCTGGGTATCAACTGGTGGCTTTAACTGGCCAGAGGTCGAGATAAATAACAGACTATTTTTACAACGAGCTGTTATAGGCTAGGTTCCAGGAGATCGCATCCATCAAGGAACCGGATGTAGATAAAACGCAGTAGACCACACAACTTCAGACGCGTCGCGCCGCTTGTGGCTCGTATGAATACGTCGAGACGGCGGCGTTTTAACAGAGGAGCTGTTTAGGCCGGCTGTAATGTCTGCCGCCTGGCACTGCGTTGCCTAGCAACCACATCACTATGCGGCGTGTGCTTCACCTCCTCTCCGTGCCGTGCACATGCGTTGCCTTGACATGGGACGTTAAGGAGAGGGAAGGAGAGCATGCGCGCGTCGCGCGCTATGCTCCGGAGAAAGAGAAAATGAGAGCGAGAGAGGAAAAAAATTGCAGCAGCCCAACGAGGCAACGTGCAGAGGTGCTGGCGCACGCCATCCGCGCTTCTCCGTTTCCCCGCATCAGCGCCGAACGCTCGCGGTGTCCGTGACTGCAGCAGGCGCCTCTGGCGGCGGCTCCGCCGAGCTCTCACCAGCTGCGCTTCTACTGAGCATGCGCCATGACGTCATCCCGGCATGTCGTCTGCTGCGCGCCACCCGTACACTGTGCATAGCTTTCGCCCCACTTCCCCTACGGTTGCTCGGACTGCAAGTGCTTCGCGAGCCGTTCCCCGACGCCACGGACCACCAGAAAGCTTATACACTTGTATAACTTAGCATCACTTGGCATACTTGATATAACTTAGCAACACTTCGTATAGCCAGGACCAGCTAGGAACTGATCAGCTCCGCTGCGTCTTTAGCCTTGCGCCACTAGTGCAAGCTACCCCGATTTTTTTAAAACTTCGGTATCGTAAAAAAAAACTTATGCCCCACACCGCGTTTTAGATGCGAAGCAGCTTATGGTCGGGGCTATGTCCCTCCCTCCCTCCGCCGTGCGGCGTCCACTTCCGGAAGCCAGCTTCCACTTCCGGTTTTGCTTCCGTTTCCACTTCCATTCCTCTTCCGGAAGCCACTCTCCGGAGAACGCTTCCGGCGTTTTGCCCGAATGGTCCCCCGGTGCTTCACCCACTCATCATCATCGTCCACTTCGTCCTCTCATTCTTCTCCCGCAACGCCGCGATGAGTGCTCTCTAGTTTACATGCAAGCGCTTGCATATAGGCTCCCTAGGGTGCTCCGGCGCATTGCGCCCCTTGTGGCGCAGGCTGAAAGTTGCATCGCTCCAAAGCGCAGCGCCACCTTGTGGCACCCACCAAAATCTCCGCGTTTTTTGTATAACGTGGCGTATCCCCCGGCGGCCACACATGTGTCGCGCTAGTACACGTGTCGCGATTGGGCAGCAGGACACTAAAATAAAATAAAAGTATCTCTTCTGCAGTCGCGTGTGTGCCTTTGTACCTGAAGTTTGTGTTTAGCGCCATTGTTCATCGTTCCGGAGCCTAGCTCCACCTTGCGGCGTCGGCTGAAACCACTCGCGGTATACCACAGTGATCACAAGGCGATGAGTACAATGGTCACTAAATAAATGAAAACCAGGAACTTTGAGTGTATGTCTCTTTAATTCCAAAATGCACGCAAATATAGTCCCAATACAGTTCCATAAAAATATAGACTGTACAGCTTCACTGGTCTTTCCTCTTCACAGAGAGTTGGAAGGGCGCTGAGTTTTCCTTTTTCTTTTTGAACTAATCGCTTTTTTTGTGTGTTTCACGTACTGGCTTCCACGTTTGCTAGCATCTGGGGTAGTTGTCCTGCTGGTTTTACCATTGATTGTGCCTCTTATTTCTATGTGATTGCCGACAGAACTCAACTCATTGGTCAAGGGCTTTCTTTTATGCGAGAGCATCAAATGGTCCATTAAGCGACAAAGCCGGCGCCTGTAGCAGCGAAACGGCACTCAAATTCCCATTGGCTGCAACACCATGTCACATGCATGCCTTCACGGAGCCGCACCGGGTGTTGCGTGAGGAAAGACGGTATCGCTGCGACGCCACGTCACCCTTGCTCTCAGAAGCCTGTGTTATCCGAGCGTTCTTTGTCCCCGCAAGCTCTCGCCTGCGTTCTAAGTTCTCCTCAGTAATCGCTATAAAGAAATTAATTTTTAAAAGCAATAAAATTTAATAGGAAAAAACTTACCCGGCGATTACGATACTCCGTAATTCAAAATTTGAGTCCAGCTCTCTACGTGTTTTCATTTCACGATATATTGGCTGGCGTGGACAAGCTGCCTCGTGCGGCACGTTCCAGCTGGAGGGAGCGAATTGTGGCGCGACTGCCTCGTTAATCGGGAGATCGCGAGAGGCAGCGAGTGGGTGACGCGTGGGCGCGATTCGCAGCAGCCGCCGCAGACAGACTTCCGCTCATGCAGCGCTTTGGCGAACATACGACGCGCGCTACTCGAGCGCCATTTCGTAACCATCGTCGCCGCAGAGTCCGTCTTGCGCGGCACTACAATTTTCCTCTGATGGTTTTCTATACCCTCCTCCTCCACTTTCCACCTCACGCTCTCTTCGCTGTCGCTCTCTTTCATCTGCCGCTGCGCTCCGCGTCGGCTCTCATCCTTCGCTGTGGTCGTTCGCTCGGTTACGAGCCGACGCCGACGGTTACGACGCCGACGCTAGCCACAAAAACGGGCGTCTAAGGGCTGCGCTCTAAAACGTTGGCGGTAGCGAGTTTCAAACCTACTTTTCCACGCTCAGAAGCCGAGTCTCTTACACACTGAGTCAAACCAGGCCAAGCGTTTCAACATGCTCGCTTGCCCGCGAGGAGTTCGAAGGATGGCTCAGCGGCGTTCAGTTGGACATTAAGTATTTTGCATTCACAACTCACCAGAAGTGCTAAGGTGTCCTCGCATATATATATATATATATATATATATATATATATATATATATATATTTCTTTTTCGCTCACTTTGTTGCGAATGTATCACCGCGTAAGTTACAAATTAGGGCAGATCCGACGAACCTGCTGGAATCAACGTTAAGCGGAGCCTTCTTGTAAAGTTTCAATTAAATGCTGCGCAACGAGGCACATGATGCGCGCAACCTTATTTTATTTCCACATGCGGCGACAGAAATTATTCGCGTTGTATTCCCATCGCAGCCCATTTGTGTCATTTGGCTTTGTGGTCGTGAGCAGTTAACTATTTGTGGTGTTCTGATTCGCTTTAAATATGATGCAATTTAGCCCTGTTCTAGGGCACCGCATCCTGTCACGTCATGGTGTGCCACGTAAGTAATGTATGCCCTGTCTCAAAGTAAACACTAGTCGGCCGGTCATCGCCGGCAAAGCCCCAAGTTGCACTTCATGTTTGTTTTCCGGGATGATAATGCGTAGTTATCATGCCATATAATATGATGTGCTCTGCTGTGTTGTCTGCTGTGGTGCGTGCCGGACTGTGCACAACGACCGTTCGCTGTGCTGGGCGCTTGGCGGTCGGCTGAGTTTGTCTTGGCGTTGCATGCTGTTGGGCTTTCGTGTTGTGCCACGCTTCGGCGTCAACATCATTTGCACGCGCCGTGCCTCTTTGAAACATGAAACAGCTCGCGGCCTCTGCGTCCACAGCACTTACTCGAATTCCGCGCGAAAAATAAACCCCCCAAGCATGGCGTCCCTTCGCCGCTTACTTTCTCTCCGCGACCATCAGCCAGCTGAGCGTATATAGGCACTGCGGTGCGGTAGCCCGCCGCTAACTGCGACCGCCTGTCGCTTCTTATCACTTATTCACGCCAGAGCGGCCACTTTGGTTGATTAAGCGCGCGGCCATCCGCTCGACGGGCGACCAAACCTGGAATGATAATAAAAGAAAAAAAAAAGTGGCGGTTCTTTTTCGAGCAAACAGCTTGAAACGCGTCAAGGTCTTCCGGTGTGCATCAACTCTTAACCGTATTTCCCCCCACTTTTTCTTTCTTTTTCTTTTTGCCTTGTTTTTAAACCTTCGGTTTCTTCTATCTGCCGGCCTTGGTTTATTCGTTCTTCGTAGTGAAAGTAACCTAGTCTGAAATTCAAACCGCTACGGGGAGACGCGGCAGTGGGTCGCCTACGCCGTTCCTCCGCAGAGCCGGAGGTTGCAGGTTCTATTCGATACCAGATCGTGAAGGCAGCACCAAGACAGGGGTGCCGTGTTGAAATTTCAGAATAATGAGATTTTGGTGCACATTAAGGATCTCGGTTAAAGCGTATATACGAGGTCTGTTAGAAAAGTATCCGACCTTTGGCTGAAGAAAGAAACTGCCATAACTGGACCGTTGGAAACCTAATCACCCTCAAAGTAGTCTCCTTGGGACTCCACACACTTCTCCCAGCGGTGCTGCCATTGTTGGAAGCATTCCGAGAAGGCCTCTTTCGAAATGGAGTTTAGCTCAGCTGTCGTTGCAGCCATAATGTCCTCTCTTGTCTGAAATCGCGCTCCTTTCAATGGCCTCTTGATTTTGGGAAACAGCCAGAAGTCGCAGGGAGCCGTATCAGGAGAGTAAGGAGCCTGTTGAACTACAGGAGTCTGGTTTTTTGCCAAAAATGTCTGAATCAAGTGCGAGGAATGTGCAGGAGCATTGTCGTGATGGATGGGCCAATTTCCTGTTGACCACAACTCCGGTCTCTTGCGCCGCACAGCATCACGTAGGCGACGGAGGACATCCCTGTAGTACTCTTTGGTGATTGTTTGACCCTGTGGTGCGTACTTGTGGTGTACCACACCGCGGGAGTCAAAGAAAGCAGTCAGCATCACTTTGACGTTGCTGCGCACTTGGCGGGCCTTCTTTGGTCTTGGTGACATGGAATGCTGCCACTGTGACGACTGGGATTTAGTTTCCGGGTCGTATCCGTACACTCAAGACTCTTCACCATTTATTATGGCGTTCCTGTGTTATGGCGTTATTATGGCGCCGTTATTATGGCGTTACTGTGGAATGCAGCAGGTCCTGTGAGACTTCAACACGAAGTTGCTTTTGCTCCACAGTGAGCAGCTTCGGCACGAATTTCGCCGCAACTCTCTTCATGGTCAAATCTTCGATCATAATGGAATGTGCAGAAGAAGTGCTGATGCCCACCTCTTCCGCAATTTCTCGGATAGTCACACAACTGTCCCGCATCACCACAGCGTTCACTTCGGCGATGACCTGGCGTCCGTTCTAGCACACCTGGACAATCGACCAATGTCAATTGAAACAATTCTCACGTGTCGTCGACAGAAGACATCGCAGCTGAAGGCGACGAAGGGACTACTTATGTTTTTAAAGGAAACGGGTTTGGACAAGCGGCTGTGACACTGATGTCACGTACTACGTAACAGTGACGGACTCTGACTGACGATGAGTGTGCTGTGTTATGTGCTCTCTCTCTCTCTCCTCCCCATCTTTGATTCCCCCTCATCCCGCTCCCATGTGTAGGGTAGCAAACCGGTTGTGCTGAACTCGTTAACACCCCTGCCTTTCCTTCTCCACTCTTTCCTTCTTTCGGCAATGACCTGGTCATTTCGGCACGTTGATGGCCGGCCGGAGCGTGGCTCACTCTCCACCGATGTGCGGCCGTCTTTAAACCGGTTGTACCACTCCTTAATCTGTGTGCTGCGCATAGCATCGTCACCGAAAGCGGTCCGAATGGTTTTCACTTGGCTGTCGCCCAGTTTCTGGCAAAATTTCATGCAGTATAGCGCTGCTCCAGTCTCTCCGTCATTTTTCTTTCAATAAAAAAAAAACCGACGAGAGGACTGCGCACTACCTCACTCAAACGCTGCGTCCGGCGACTGACGCTATCGGCAGACGGGAATAAATTCGCGCATGCGCACGAAGGTTCAAGGTCGGCTGATGCAAGTGCGCTTATTTCATATCCATCAGGTGGTCGCAAAAAAAAACAAAAGGCCGGATACTTTTCTAACAGACCTCGTATGCTATTGAAGGCCCATTGTATGTGTAATCGCACAATGCCGCCGAGCGCAGGGCCACGTGCTGGGCCGAATTTTTGATAAAGAGAAATTGTAGGCGATGTATTCAAGGGCGCGCTTGCTTGCGAAGGCCTGGCTGCATGGCGTCATGCTCTTTCTTACTATCTTATCTTTCTCCAAGGTAATTTTTCCCCTCCATGTTCACTAGATGCACACGAGGGTACGGTAAAGGGCGTCGCACAAATTATACCGCATATTCAGTGAAAGAAACGCACTTTCGCGAAAACCGCCATCACTGCCAACAATAGTCTCCCAGTCCTTGAGGTGGCTGCCGGGTCATGTAGAACCACTAGGAGCTCGATCGATGTAGGCGGCACGAAAGAGAATATTTATGAACAGCAGCGTGTATACGGAGGGCGTCGAAACGAAAGATAACAATGCGAATGAAAGAGACACAAAAGGACGAAAAGGCCGAACACGGCAGGAACTTGTGACGCTGCATATTCAAGTGGGGGAGTGCAGAAACATGCCGCGGGACCAAGGCTGTCACGCCATCTTCTTTGTAGCTCATTGCACGCTCTGTCCTTCTCACGTCTTCGCGACAACATCATAGTTGCCGACGACGGCGAGGAAGCATGTTCTCCAGAAGCGGTATAGGCCCTTTGATATTCTGTAACTTATTCGGAAAAGCGCGAAACGACGGCACAAGGAAAGACAACAATCACAGACTGAAGCTTCAAAATGTGTCAACAAGCAAATGTGTCAACAAGCTCAATTATCAACCCTTCTGCCTTTGATATTCCTTTGCCTATAACCCTAGCTTGTTTTATTCTTACTTGAGCGTCCGAAACGTAACTATGCAGAGGAAATGGTGATGATTTACTTACAACGGCGCATGCAGTGATCACTGTAGGAGATGCTGAAAGTGTCAACAAACATGCTCTCTAGTTTCCGTGAGTTCGCTGTTCAATCGTCAGCACCATAATCACGTGACTTGCACTATCAGCTTGACACTCGCAAACTAAATCTCTTGCGCTATCATATCGCGCGTCGAACTGCGACGCCCTTTACAATTGTCGTCATTTCTTTTCTATTATTATTTCCTCAATGCACAGTCACTTTTCGGACACCCGGTATACAATGCCTGCTCAGTATCTCTGCAATGCATGGCACACAGTAATCCGCGATGACAGCGCCATTTTTTTTTTTTTGAAATTTTAAAGCGTGAAGGTTTCTAACAACAAATGAAGAATGGAAAGTAAAATAGAATTCCAGGAGAACACGAGTCCAGAACTTTATTGCGGTGTCCCGGCATCTTGATTACAAGATTATTGTCTGGTTACTGATGTCTCTCAATTCTTTCACAATGCTCGCACAAGGCTTAGCATACGACTCGTCTTCAGTGCAGTTTTTCTTTCTTTTTTCTTCTTTCTGGGGTTTTACGTGCCAAAACCAGATTTTTTTTTTAACAGCGGAGCTGTTTAAGCCGGCCGTTAGTCCATCCGTTGTCGGAAAAAATGTGGGCCGATTCTGGCGGCAATGCAGAAAGGTGCCCATCGCAATGGCACACACACCTGTGAACTAGCGAAGCTGAGCCTGGATAATTCTATCTAAACATGGTTGGGACTACTTAAGCTTAGTCAGTCATCGATAGCCAATCGATAGCCAATCAATATCTAATCAATAATCAATCAATAATCAATAAATTTCGGAAAGTGCTGGGGATGACTTGGTAGTGCTTAGCCTAGCCCAAATACGTGGCCAAAACCTTGCGATAGTCAATTGATAGCCAATAAATAGCTAATCGATAATCAATAAATAATAAATAAATTCCGGAAATGTTGGTGATGATTTAGTTGTGCTTAGCCTAGCCCAAAGCCAGGACTAACTAGGTGCCCATCAGCTCCGCGGTCTCTAGCAATGCGCCTCCAGTGCAAGCTACGCAAGCTTTTCTTTTTCTCTTTTTTTGTGTGTGTTCGTCAGCTTCACAAGAGCTCCGTTAAGAAACTACCTCAGCAGTGGCCATTTTTAACTGCTTCAAGGGAACATATCGAAGTATGATACACCGCTGAAAAGAAGGACTCCGCGATCGTTCTAATTTTTCCAGCCAGCTGCTTTCGCACGGTTCCTAATTGCACCATCCGTTTCCTTTTTTATTACTTTTATCACGCTAGCTAACTCATTATGCCAATTTATTGAGTCTAGGCAAATTCTCTCTGCTCTCCAGCGTACTGCGGAACACCAAGGCGTACACTCGGATATAAATATCTTGCAGGCAACACACTTGTAGAAAGATGATAAGAAAAATGAACGAGTGTTTTGAAGAATGGCGATTAAAAAAAATGGACTGGTGTTTTGCCAATTAGCCCTAGTCTCTTTCTTTTATCGTTCCCGAGAAATCGAACGATCCTTTATTGATGTTCAAGAAAAGTCGTATTTGTTAGATTGTTTACGATACTTTGAGAATTTATTTTTTTGCCCGCACCGTTGACGATCTGGTGCCACGTGGGTTCAGCGGAGAAACAGAAACGAAATTGGCTACCTGGCCGTCGAGTCGGCTTTCCAATTAACTTGGGACTCAACCAGACACGACTATGGCCGGAGCTATTTTTATACGATTCCATTCCTTTCCCATTTTCGCTCGCAGTGTATGCGCTGTTGAAACTGTAGCCACAGTTGAGCAAGAGCGTGTTTTCTTTTTTTTTTTTCATTTTTGTACCTTAAATTGTTTTTCCCTCCTAGCTTCTTGTGTGCACACACAAATTCCCTATTACATCTCTGTTTCCCTAGCTTTTTCATTTCTTTATTTCTTTTCTATGCCGTCTCTGGACGATTCCTATCGAATGCGATGTGTGCGTTCCAATCGTTTCGTCTGTTCCATACTTCGCAAACTGACGGCGCGGTCTTTCGGGTCATCTTTCAACAGTTGCGAGCCGTAAATCTTGACCGCATTAGCTGCTTGAACGAAGCGTTAGTTATGGAAAGGCTATAAATAAGGCAAGACACTGTACTTGACAAACGTTTGTATAAAACACGCGTATTAACCGGCGTAAACATGTTCAGGCTTA
The DNA here is from genome assembly GCF_013339745.2 of Dermacentor silvarum. Classification (NCBI taxonomy): domain Eukaryota; kingdom Metazoa; phylum Arthropoda; class Arachnida; order Ixodida; family Ixodidae; genus Dermacentor; species Dermacentor silvarum. The sequence goes on from NC_051163.1 coordinate 26,307,770, forward strand.
ACACTTCCTTGCCAAGCAGTTCAACTGATTTTATGTTTATATTTAGTGTCCATTTAACGTGCATCAAAAGAACTGTACACGAATGTTCTGGTATTCGATACTGAAGACGATGCTGAAAACACGGCGTTAATTCTGTATTGCGTTTTCTGGGAGAGCTCCAGTGTTTCTAAGTGTAAAAATGTTGCGAAGTGTAAAAATGTTCCCATCAATTCCACTTTCGTCGGATTGCGGTCGTCGTGGCCAGGAGTCGAACACCCGACCTCTTGCTAAGCAGCCGATCACCAGAGCTAATGAGCCACCATGGCGGGTAAAAAGTGAAAAACGCATCACCTGGTCACGTGTGAAGTTCACTGTATACTGCCCACACTTAAGAATATCGAATAGATTTAGGCACGTCTACTATATTGATATGCCAGTGTGCGGCGGCAAATAATTCAATTCAATTAAGTTCGATTCATTGTCATTTTATGTCCGGTCTTGCCTGAGGAGACACAGGCTAAAGGCTTCATTCGCCTGACGGTGGCCCAGCTGTCCCCCTCGATCACTATGCAACAAGTGCAATACAAAAAAAAGGCATCACAAATAAAATGTTTCGAGCTGCACACAACGAAAAATGGTGCAAAAGTAGAAGTTATGATCGCAATCGCGCAAGCACATTTACGCTTACTTCACATGAGATGAGTTACTGAAAGAATGTTTCTAAATTTGTTAGCAAAAAATAAGATATATACGACAGTCAATATTGCAGAAAATCAAAGTGTTCAAATGACCGCGCAATAATAAGTTACTATCACTTTTCGTACACGCGTCTCGATTGCAATTGACGTCGGTTCTTAATTCACAATGCTATACTATGCTGAAGTGCTCTGTAATGCTGTAAACTCCTATGGGAAAAAATAAATGAAATGAAAAAAATTATGTTTTAACCCAGCTACGCTGGCGGCTCCAACCGCGCTTTGGCTGCACCGCAATTGCAATTTTACCTCAGAAACGAATAAACTTAGCAAACGGATCAGGTGGAGAAGTTGAAATGCATTTGCGTATTGCGAATCCGTTGGACTCGCGCGTGTCTTAAGATGATATGAATAATAAAAAAGTAGCAGTTTCGCCCGAAAGACAAAGCATCAATTGCGATAGCAAATTAGTAGAGAGCTACACGTAGTAAGGAAAGTAGCTTTATCGGCTGTATAAACTTGGACACATTCGCTTATAACTGAATTAACAAGCATGGTGTCAGCGCGCACAAACAAACATGAATAGATCACACTCGATGACCGCAGACAACCGCTGTCAAAACGCTGGCGTGAGCAAGCGCGGTGTCAGCAGCGAGCGAAAGTTTGTGCGGTCTATCGCTTCAACGGAAACTGAGCGGCGGATGAACTGATTGAAAGCACAGCGCATACATAGGTAGGAGATGTGTGCAGATCGCTTTCAACATAAGGTGCGCGCGACCTCTCACAGCATTGCAAAGTACAAGTGCGGAGTTGCTGGCAGAGTAGAAGCCTCACCCTCTCCCTCCCGCGCTGCCATGGAAGCCAGTCAGGTTTAGGGCCTGCGGGTTCCTGGAAGACCTCGGTGACTCGGACGTTGACGGCTCCGCCGATCCTCGTTCGGTGCATCATTCTCCAAGGTTCGCCCGCCGGTAGGAGTGTCATGACGTCGCTGCCAGCCACCGTGGGCCAGTGCCGTCAACGCCTTCGCAGCGCAAGCTGCGGGCAAAGCGCTGGTCATGGAGGAAGGAATGGCGCTAGCGAATGCTTACACCCGTTGTGCCGACGACCAACTACACCACCCGCCGCCGACTCGTCGCTTCTGCTCGTTTTGTGCCTTGCGGTGTGCTTGCTGTGACGACGTGGCGTAGTGAGCGAGTGATTTAGCAGCGCGGAGAAGCCGTGTGTGTATGTATTCCGTTGTTGTGTTTCTTTTGTTGTGATCGTGGCCATGCTTAGCAACTGCCTAGCGTCGTTGCCCATGGCGACTCGGCATCTCTCGTCGTCCGTGCCGCCGGGTTCGACCACCGTGTTGCCAGCCAGTGCCGTCAACGCCCTCGCAGAGGGAGGGGCAGTGTGGGAACGCTGACGTGCATAGTGGCACAAGAGCCAACTGTGAACGACGAAGATGACGGACGCGCGAACAGTGGCGCGAGGAACGCGCGAGCTGCGGCTGGGGCGCCCTTGGGCGCGGCCGGCCGGGACTGGAGCTGTGGCCGTGTTCCGGCGGGACCAAGGCGTTTTCCCACAATACATATAAGACCAAAATGCATTTACATGTGGAGCTCCGATGGCCTTACAATTATATTGATGTGGTTATGTTCGTCATGATTGAGCACATTCCCTGTATTTTGCAATTCTGGCGCGACTCAGACAAGGGTAGCGTCCTGGTTGATTCTCAGTGAAGTAGCGAAACATACTTTCAGGGTATTATTAAATCCCATTTTCTGCCTCCCTCTTTCCTTCTTTACCTCACTGCGAAAATATATACTGCGATATCTATTGATATCTACTGATATCTATACGGTGGCCGTTTATCGCTGGTGAAGACACGACGTTAATTCTGAATTGCGCGTTGGGAGAGAACTCCAGTGTTTTTAAGCGTAAGAAACTGTTCATAACCACATTTTCTTTTGCGTTTCATCACCACGGTAGTGCCTTGCGACGTCACTAGGTGGCGTTCTTGCGGCAACGAGGTTATCTGATTGGTGGCTAAAATCAAGGCAGGGGTGAAATTTCACCCACGACAAAGTACAAAATATGTTAATAAATAGTCATAGCTCGGTGGCGCATGCCACCGCCCGATTTAAAGGGTTCAGCCTCATCCATCCATCCATCCATTTAGGAGCGACACACCGCCCCTAATCTGCGAGTGCGGGGAAGTGAAGAGCCGAGGCGGCCGCTATCCGAGACAAGCCACGACGGGACGACGCAAGGCCAGACGGCTTCCGGTGGCAAGCTCATTAAGCTAATGGCGTTAAAAACTAAGCCTACGGTTTCTCCGTCTTACTCGGCAGCGACGCGTGCTGCTTTAGTTCGATGGGTCTGCGCACGCAAATTTAGCCAACGACAATGAAGACGCCGATGGGAGGAAGAAGAAACAAAGAAGAAAAAAAGGGGGAGAGGGATAACAAGAATTGATGATGCGCGAGGTGATTGTTCTAGGGTTAGACCATCGTCACTGACCCTGGTGGGTTCCGCCTACTCTGGCAAAAATAATCAAGCCTCGCGCGTTGTTCCTGTCTGTGCATCGCAACTGCTTGAAGGAAAGCGCGTGCCTCGTCCGATGGAAGCGGTTAATTGACGCCGCATTGTGGACGAAAACAAGACTGTTGGGGGAAGCAATCAAGCGGATAGACTACAAGTGAATGATTTTCAAGTGAAGCGCTAGTTGGTGAGGTGGAGTGGTGAATTTTATTGGTTTGAAAGCAAAGTTGGAGAGTCTTTCAGCGCAGGTACGGTGCTGAAATGTTGAAGCGAGAACATCGACAAACGAAAACGCAAGACTTTTTACGAAGAGTTATATTGAAGGGCTACATGTAATCGCTCAGTAGCCAATTTTTAGGCATGGCGTAGTCCGAAAGTGTACGTTTCGAAGTTTAGCTTAAGCCGCCATTAACAAATGCAGGTGAACAAGGAAAGCAACCAATGCGTTGAAGCTGTTTCAAAATTGTTAGCGATTTCATTTTTCAGCATTCTGCCTATCCAGATGTTCCTACAGTGACACCATGGGGTGTAACTGTAGGCGGCTAGGAAAAAGAGCTTGGTGGAGCAGCCGACCGCCCCGTTTCAAAGGAGATGCTCATTCTATCCATCCATCCATCCATCCATCCATCCATACATCAATCCGTCCATCCATCCATACATACATACATCAATCCATCAATCCGTCCGTCCGTCCGTCCGTCCGTCCGTCCGTCCGTCCGTCCGTCCATCCAAACATCCATCAATCAATCCGTTCATCCATTCATCCATCCATTCATCCATCCGTCCATCCGTTCGTTAGTCCGTCCGTTAGTCCGTCTGTCAAATTACATGGTCATCTGTGGTTGCAGCTAAGGTCAGTCACTCAGTGGTTGAGGGTATCAAGTGAGGTTGTAGGACCAAGGGGAAAGAAGGTGGGGGGGGGGGGCGCAGCTTCCGCACCGAGGTGGAGACTCTCTATCGTATTCCCAGATAAAGTATTGCGTGTATGACGTAGGAAGTGTGTTAGCCTGTGCCTGGCGTGTATGAGTGTGCCCTGTCATTTAGCGAGGCGTCAAACAGAATGGTAGGAATCGGCCTCAGTCGAATGTGTGAGGAGCGAAATTAGAGCCAGCACCTCGCAAGCGAGGCAGAGAATCGGTGGTCTGAACATTACCCAGAATTTGGGGATGAATGTTAGCAACGGTGCAAAAGTAAGTGACCAATTATTCGCAGGGTACACGTATCATGACAATGAAACTTAAACAATATAAAAAAGTCACCGACGATTATGATACTCCCTAATGTGATATTTGAGAGCAGCTCTATACGTGTTGTCATTTCGCGACATATTGAGGCGAAGAATTTGAGAGACGTAGCAGAGTCAGCAATCGTCGGAAATCTGATGTGCAGGTCGAGCGCTACTGCTTTTATACATGACTCGTCTAATGTTCTCGTGTAATCGCTGGTGCCGCTTGGCTTCCAGAAAGTACTACCCGATTCTAGTCGCGCATACAATCAGATTACAAAACAATCGCAAACCATGACAATTGAAACAAGCGCGAACGAGACCTAACCAATCAAACCAAACAAGCGCGAGTGAGAGCTGACGTGAGCAGGCGATAGTTACGGAACAAGGGGTCCGGCTGAAACCACATATCAGCACTCATCGAGCGGTCGGGCGGGTCCGCATGAAACCAATTTCCCGTGCGCTCGTCACTGAAGGGGACGCTCTCATTGGTCTCAGCCGTTCGCGGATCGCATCTTTCATCTGCCGCTCCGCGTTCGTTCTTTCATCTTTTGCTGTTGTGCTTGTTCGCTCGGTTACGCCGCCGCCGCCGACGCTCGCCGTAGGAACGGGTCATTAAAAGCTGCACATGTGACACATATGGCAGGTATTACCAAGTCACGAACGGCACCTTACCGTTATACCTGAAAGTAAAAGTGTGAAATCATTGCATTGTACCGGTACTAACGGAAGGGACTGAAGCTTGCAGGTTAACAAATAAGCTTGAGACGAGTTTAATGACTTCGCAATGAGCAACGGAATGAAAAAAGTCGCAATTTCGCCCGAAAGGCGAGCCATCGATTGAGATAGAAAATGCGTAGACAGCTTTACGAAGAGTAGTTTTATCAGCCTTGTAAACTTGCAAACATTCGCCTACTATCTAAATTAACAAGCATGGTGTCAGCGCGCATAGGCAAATATGAACACATCACAATCGATGACCGCGGACACTCGCTTTCAAAACGCTGGGGTGAGGAAGCGCGCTAGCAGCAGCGAGCGAAGTGACCTTCGTGCTGTCTATCGCGTTAACTCAAACGTGGCGGTGAGAACGGAGCACGGACAAAGGTGTGAGCCGCCGTCGCACCTAGACTCAGCCACCGAAGCAGATTGCGTTCAAGATATGGCGTGGGCGCGGCCGCGCAATTGCTGCCGCCATACAACGCCACCCCCTCACCCTCCCCCCGACGCCACGCCCGCGACGAAAGGCGGCGCATTTCCTACCCGCTTTCCTACCTTGCACGCGCGAGATGGCGCCGCGCTCGTCAGCGCCCCTCGCGCAATACGCAATTGCTGACGGAGTACAATGCAGCCCCCCACCCTCCTCTCCCCGAGTGCCTGCCGCGCGACGGAAAATGGGTCGTTTCCTAACCGCTTTCCTCCCTTGCGCACGATATTGAGCCGTAATCGTTGGTTCCCATCGTGCGCGAGGCGATGGTGTTATTGCCCTTGGACTTTATATTGAACATCACGGCGGCGACGACGGTAAAAAAAAAGTCACAGGCCTGCGCGGCACGCGCAGCACAGTCACAGCGTAAGCTGGTGGAGCTGCTCAAGAGTAGCTCCAATTTGGGCACCACGCACAACAGGGTCTTTGCGGCAGTCTGTTTGCCTCATTTTGACGAGCACGATCTGAACTGTCCGCCCGGCGTCGATGGCGAGCTGCGGCTTGTAATGCTCTTTGCACAGCAGTCTGCTGAGCCCGATCAAGCCTTAGAACTGCAACCTACATGTCGGGTGTGCCGCCTTTGCAGGCATCTTAAATAGATGGCGCCACCATACTAGCGGAGACTCGGCAACTCCGTAGCGTGTTGATTGCGCACCTCGTCTGAATCGCATATCGTCGTCTGCGCCTGCGGACGCTGCATTTGCAGGCATCTCACCTAGATGGCACCACCATACTGGCGGAGGCTCGAGTCGTCTCCCCCAGCGTGCTTGCCTTATATATGGGCATTTTCCGCGACCCGATAGCAATCGCTTGCGTGGCTCAGTGGTAGAGCATCCGGATCCCACGCATCGGGCGCGGGCTCGATCCCGGCGGGAATCGGGTACTTTTTTCGAGTTTCCGGCGATAGGGGTTACGCGTGACCCGAAACGGCTATTGTGACCCGAAACGGCTATTGGAATGAGCCCATAACAGCTTACGCTGTAAAAATGCGCCTATATAGTGCCAATATAATTGCTATCACAACAAAATGAAATGATGCGCGTAACGTAAAGAGGCAAGAAGACGGCAATTTAGACTACAGACCAAGCGGGGTGTGGCCGATATTTTACTTCACTTTAGCAGGAAGAAATGAAGCTGGGTAGGCATTGTAACTCGCAGAGCAGATAACCAGTGGTCTATTAGGGTTACAGAACCTGTGACAAGAGTAGGATAGCGCACTAGAGCATGGCAAAGAACTAGGTGGCGTAATATAATGAGAAGGCGTGCAGGCGTAAGGTGACGTCATCGCACGCAAGACAGGTGTAATTGGAGATCGCAGGGAGAGGCCTTCGTCTTGCAGTGGACATAAAATAGGATGATGACGGTGATGATAGCGACTGAGGGCTGAGCTCGTGCGCTTGGCCGGCTGGGACGCTTGGGTCCCTTCTAGCTTCTTCTATGCAAGGGATTTTTATTTACAATGCACCTTCGTATCGTTCCCACTGATCGCCAACCGAATGACGTAACCTTCACTGCAGCAGCACGCCCTTCACGTAACACAGTGCGTGGTCGCATTTTCACGTGAGTGTTGCCAAACGTGTACAATATCAAAGGAGTCATCAGCAATGTAAGAAGAAGTGCCTGTGGCATTCTCGACTTCCTCATGGGCATTCGGAGTTGTGGGAGTTGCATTCTTATACTAGCACTTTGAAATGCAAAGGATTGTTTAAAAAGTGGCAAATCAGAAAACATGTTGTTTTGGACTTTATCGTAGTTATGTATACGAAATATTTACTTATCTTAGAGTGCCGCAGTTTCGTCTCTATATAGGATTGCAGACAGTCGGAGTTTGCTGCTTAGTCAGGTCACACGTCAAATTGAGTGCTCGCTGTTCAACTTGTGCCCAAGTTTCATCCACAAATATCGTGAGTTGTGTGGTTGCTTTACGCTGTTTTCCCTCCTGTATTCTCTGTAGGCTCGCGGCTTTCAGGCGGGACCGGCACTCGTGCAAAGAGAAGCTTGCACAAAATTGCAAGAACAGAAATCACCGACATGGCGGGAGCGTCGCGGGTGTGTGGTTTACATCCGGGATTCTAACCCGCGCGTCGAGATTCTCATGACGCGTTAGGAGACAGACGGTTGAAAAATGATATCAACGCATAAACCATCCGTACAGGACCACGCTATACCCAAAGTGCTCCGTTGTGGATTGACGCATTTTGGTAAAAGCCCCCATTTCGTATATTTCCATCGAGCAGCGCACGTTGCGTATTTTCAAATTTGAATCTTTTTCTCTCTCTTTTTCATAGTTTGCTTAGGGCCGGCTTCTGCCAATGTCAGGGCCTGTTTGCCGTATACGTTCTCACAAAAGCCGCGCCACGGCTAAGTGCATTCAAATTAAGCCCGGAATTCTCGAATCCAGGTCTACCCTGTAAAGAAAAGCTAGCCGACGTTTGCCCTGTGCCAACAGCTCACAGAACAGCAACAGCCCCAATAAACTTAACCAAAATATTGCAAGAAAGAACAATTGAAATATCACTTTAAGAAAAAAAAATTGCTTTGGAAAACAAATGAGGCACCTGGTTTTTTCTCTATTGGAAGAATGCCTGAAGAGGCTACTACGGAAAAGCACTGCGACCTTTTTGAATAAATCAGGCAAATGCTCACCAGAACGCATTGCTGCCTCCTCCCCTTTCACCCTCCTCCATTTCAACGCAACTATGCTGTAATACTTTGCCCTTTCTTCGTGTATCCCTGCCTCTCTTGTCCATACCCCCTAACTCTTCCCACCCTCTCCTCTCAACTATACGGCTGGCCTCTGCAAACCTTTCTGGCACATATTTTACGCTCACTTTCAATGCGCTATCTCCATAGTGCCGAGAGAATGGCTCTGCTTCTTTTCTTGGGAATACAAACTGCGCGAAGTCTCGAGAATAACGTCCCGCCGTTTCCGGCAATTCGCAAAATATGCAGCCGCCGAAGGTTCCAAGACAAAAATGAGCCGATAGACAAAAGAGATGTGGAAGCATTCCACGCGGAAACACTGTAAGGGTCGTCCTCCCCTTTATGAATAAAGGGCTGTGCTGAGTACCGCGAGAATGTTCCTGTTACTTGTTATTGTTTCTACTGCGCAGACATTATTTCTTTCTGTGTATTTCTAGCGTCATGCTTAACGTGGCCTTGTCGGCCTCGAAGTGCAAGAAATAAAACAGCATGACATCATGCTGTTTAATTTTCCAGTTAATTAAAAAAAAGGAATGAAAAAAAAAAACCGGCACTAATGCACTTTGACTCAGCGTGAAAGCTGGGTAAGTGCTGATCAGTGATTCGCTGGTGTTTTCCTTGTGTTTGTCTTGTTTTATCATGTGTCGACTTTTGCCGACAGCTGGCTAGCAGCTTGTGTTTGGGCCTTCACGATGATGGGATTAGCTTGCCTCCGCTGACGAGCAACTTCAGCTTCTCGGGCGCGCGCCGCTTGATCGGCCCTGCGTCGGCGCTGTCTTTCACGGGCGAGCGCCCGTTCTCGATCCAGGCGTGCTTGCTCCTCGGCGTCAATGGCGGCAAAGAGCTTCCCGGAGCGCGGGAACGGCTTTTCTAGGCGCGCTCCTCCTCTCCTGCCAGACGATGCGCGCTGATTGGACGCTGGAGCGGAGGCGTGGCGGCGAGTGGAATCCTTCCACATGTGGGGTGGTGGCGCCCTCTCTTGCGCAATGCCGATATCAGCCGGGCGTGTTAGAAGCGATTTTAACGAATTTTTGTTAATTAATTCGATTATTTAATGAGTATTCCTGTGTTTTATATTATTATGAATCTAGTTAGCTTAATTTTACCTGGTTTTGCGCCGGTATTGGCATGCTTTGGCCCTGTTTTGCGCTTGTGTCTTCTCAGCGTGACCACATGACACGTACGCCGATAGCCTAGGGCTCTTAAAGTGCTCCGCACCTAAAAAAAAGCAAAAAAGAAAACAAACGAGAAATTTGGACTGTGCGATTATTCGAAATTTGGAACAGGAATGGAGTGTTCTCTGCTGTTGAATTTGCGTTAAATTCGAGAATTCGCAATTCGGAATTGTGGAATATTTGTTTCTTTCGTATATAAAGGATAACGACACTCATTATCCGTTTCTACGGTGAGAGAACTATAGTTGTGAGGACTGTTTCGAACAATTCGGCTGCGGAAAAGCTGCGGTTGCTTCGCAGAGGCGCTAGTTCTTGAGCGAACACGCAGGGTTGTCAACTTCTGCTCAATACTTTCCAGTCATTCAATACGAATGGCTCGCTTTTAGGCAGCCTCTATGTGAATTTGCGTTATCGATCTATTATTTGGCTAGCCTCAGAATGTTTGTATCCTTTTAAAACAATGTGCGGTTATGTACTATCAAACTTCCCTCCTTCAACAATAACTGCACTGTACGTTCTTCTGGTGACTTCCTGCGCGATTGACATGGTGCCCCAGAAAACCGAAAGTAGTTGTTTCTCATTTACACATTCCTCAGTGGTTCGCACGTACGAGTGCGAACGACATTGAATACATGTGTCAATTGTTACATAATGGTGGTTTCTTGGTGTACTTTAAAAAGCTTCCCGAACAAACTCCACAAAAAAATTCTTGAATGCTATCAATGTCGATATATATAATATTGGATACTATATTCGCAGGTTTCTTTTTTTATTGTTTCATATTCAATTCGATTCGAAACGTTCACTGTTCGAACACGATTACAAGAAACTATGCAAGTATAAAAAGAACAGGGCTCGTAATTAGGACCCCGGGCTCGAATATGCATCAAAGCTCTTACGCAAGAACTGTTCGTAAGAGCGAGTGCCAACCAATCGCGATGTTTTACAAAATATCAGTGAAGGCTGCAAACCAATGGCAAGCGACTATTGCGAGCGGGAAGCATCGCGAACTCGCATCCGTTTCACTCTAAGTATTCGTTCCACTCAAGCAAACCGCGTCATGTCCCGCGAACATACCCTCTTTGTCAATGCAGTCCACGTAGGCGGCAACGCAGGTAGCTAGAGGCGTAATCGTGCATGTTATTGCGAAAGCATTATATAGCTCACGAAGCGGAAAATCTGATAGCGTGGCCGGAGATGGTACAAAAACTCGCGTGGTCACGGAGACAGACGGCGTAGGTGGCTGGTCTATATGTATACAGCGCCGCGCGTCTCCGCGCTGCCAGTCGGTGCGGTGATTTCGGTGAGTTCTGTCGTGCGCTCCGATGGATGAACCTTCGACTTCGCCTTCTCAGTCAGCAGCGGCGCCCGGCTCCTTTGGACGTCCACGCGAGTACGCCAACGAGGCCGTAGCAACGTTTTCGCTTTCTTCCACGTCGTGATACTTAAGTGCCCTTGACTTTTTATTGTGATGCAATTATATGGACACGAAAAAGAGATGTTTTTCCGAGTCGAGACGCGCGAGGATAACTGGATGCACGTTACATGCACACCACCAGAAAGTCCGAGCCCGGTCCGGGCCCGCGTCACAAAACCCAAGCCCGGCCCGGGTCCGAGTCAAAAAGCACATGCCGTGCCCGAGCCCGGCCCGAGCCCGTGAAAAAACTGGCATACTCGACCCGGCCCGGCCCACGGGCCGCGCCGGGCTTACCCTTTCGGGCTTACCCGAAAGCTGGGGCTTTCGGGTAAGCCCGAGCCCGTGCAGTGCTCTAGCCGTAGCAATGCTATCGCATTCATCCACGTCGGGGTAGCTAAATGCCCTTGACTTTTTTTTAACTCGACTTCTAGCCAAAATCTCGTAGCTGTATCCTTATAGACAACGATTGTTCATGTGTAGATGTGGTCAAATATTCGAAATTTTGAATACGATTCGAATATTCATCTAGTAGCTGTAATCCTTATAGACAACGATTGTTCGTGTGTAGATGTGGTCAAATATTCGAAATTTTGAATACGATTCGAATATTCATCTCGTAGCTGTAATCCTTATAGACAACGATTGTTCGTGTGTTGATGCGGTCAAATATTCGAAATTTTGAATACGATTCGAATATTCCTTGCTATTCGATGCGAGAAATCAGAATTTGAGATTGTGTAATGCTTCTTTTTGTTCTAATACAGGGTGATCATTAACAAGTTTTGCGGAATCTTTAAAAATTGCCCTATTCGGAGAGGTGGACATTACTAGCACGAGAAATTTGAATCACATATTGGACTAATTAACGAAAATAAACTAATTAACTTCGTAATTACATTATGGCACATATAGAAATGTACTCATTGTAGCCGGTGAAATCGCAAGACGTATATCCATGCACTTGAAATAAATCTCCAGGATGACACCACTTTCGTGATATTATTTACCAAAGCGTGGGACGAAACGTATGGGCGTTTGAATTGCTCTGTGCTTCAATGCATAAAAAAAGTTATAAAAAAAAAGTAAGTGGTACAGTGGATTTTTATGGCCAGTTTCGTGGCGCATATCTCCATATTGGTGTTATTCTCGAAATTCATTCTAAATAACTACGCCTTGCAAACTTACCGCTACAATTCGTAAATTGCATTTTGCCGTAAAGTTATTAACCAAGAAGGTAATTAGTGAATTTCCGTTAATTAGTTGAATATTGGTGTCGATTTCTTGTGCAAGTAACATCAGCCTATCCTAATAATCCAGCTGAAGCAGTAAAACTAGGTCATTTGCAACAGGCGATATTTAAAAATTCGCCTGGTAAATACTTTATATTAAAAGTGATAAAGTGATCACGCCGTGAATCATCATAATCAGCCTATATTTATGTCCACTGCAGGACGAAGACCTCTCCCTGCGATCTCCAAGTACCCCTGTCGTACGCTAGCTGATTCCAATTTACACCTGCGAATTTCCTAATTTCATCACCCCACCTAGTTTTCTGCCGTCCTCGACTGCGCTTCCCTTCTCTTGGCACCCATTCTGTAACTCTAATGGTCCCACCCGTTATCTACCGTAAGCATTAAATGGCCTGCGCAGTTCTGTTTCTTTCTCTCAATGTCAGCTATAATTTCTGGTACATATAAACTAATAAAAGACACTTGGAAGTCCCGAGGGATAGAAAACGATGGATGTAAGGACAGTTCCGAATGATTCAGCTGCAGGATACATTCGGTTGTTGTGATGGATCGCCTGAGCGAACACAAGGGGCAGATGATTTCTGCTCAATAAGTTCCAGTCATTCGATAACATGGCTCGCTCTTATGCAGCCTACATACAAACGATATTTGTTTTCTTTTATCAAAACGGACTGTGCGCAAATTTTACATTTCACATGGATAGTGATTTGGACGATTTGGTCTAGGTTCATGTGTCATGTTTGTATGGAAATTCGGAAGTATGCGTTATTCGATTCCGTATTCGGCGGTAGTTTTTTCTCTGATATTCGTTTTTCAAATCGATTCGAAAATTTCCCTTGTTGATAACATACCTAGTCGGCTTGTAACCCCGGTGTACTGTAGCGGAGTTGTCCGTAACGAGCAATATGCGACACACTAAGACGGCCTTTGAAGAGTATATGACGATAACACGCGACAATAAAGCGGAAACTAGCAGTGATAAAACCGAATACGTTTCCTCAAAGCAACAGCACAGCTCGAATTTACGGGTTGTTTTCGTGGTCATCTGGGTAGAGCCGCCAGTCAAGACAATGGGCATCAGTGATAGAGTGAAGGCTTGCAGTAGAACTTTTGAGACTCCTTGTACAGACTCTCATATATAAGGGTGCATGGTGGGAGCTCTTTGATACAGTTTTCTCTAATATTTGCTGAAGGTGCTACCATACTACGCCAGTAATTGAGTGACATTGCGTGTAATATAATTTTATCTATCTATCTATCTATCTATCTATCTATCTATCTATCTATCTATCTATCTATCTATCTATCTATCTATCTATCTATCTATCTATCTATCTATCTATCTATCTATCTATCTATCTATCTAATCTATCTATCTATCTATTGTAATCTAATCTACCTAATGTAATCTAATCTATCTAATGTAATCTCAATTATCCGAAAAAGACATGAAAGATGTCTTTTTGGGGTGTTCTTTCCATGTTACCACGTTCACGTGATGCATTGTTCGCTCGCTTATCTTATTCAGCACACTCCGAAGTGCAAGTATGCGTGAACGTAACATTTGTGCGAATTACCGCAGCCACAGATTCTTCCTCCGGTCAATATTGCATGGTGCTTGTTAATAGCTTTTTTTAGTAGCTTTTATTTCCCCCTGCTATATTACAAGCAGAAGCCGCTACCCCGCCTTGCAGGGACAAAGTTGATGCACCTGTTTTCATTTTAAACGAGAGAGTTCTATGCAGTCTCGCAAGCCAACGTTTGCGAAAATGTTTCCTAACTCCCAATTTATCACCTGACACGTTCTGCGAACTGTTTCTCCGCTCGAAAAAAATAGAAGTGAGTGTCTGCACTTTCCCATACTTTCTAAGAGAACGATGCTACGTGGGGAGAACGCTGAACCGGGTAGAGAAAGAATCATTGGGCAACTGTTAATTGAGTTAGCGTCACGATTGATATGCGCGAGCATGTGCAAGCTTCTACCCTCCTCCGTCTCACTCGCTGGCTGGCTTCGTACAGCTCTGCGCCGTTGAGCAATTGCATTTATCGAACGTCTCGGGAAAGAGAGAGAAGGAAGACTGGATATGTCTCGGTTTACAGCAACTGTAAAAAGCGGGTGGAGCGGGCATAGTAGGAAGAAATGGCGGGGAAAAAATAAAGAAAGAAGCTGCAGAGCCATCGAGGCACGTCGAAGATAAACGAGCAGCTATTGGGAAGACGATGAGAACGAGGTTGAGAACGAAAAGTGAGAAGCGATGGACTCCAGCGATTGGCGCTTCGAATGTGCTGCTGGCCTAACGGCAGGTGGAAAGCGACTCTGAGATTAACGACCGGATCTGACAAGGCTTAGAGGAGAAGGGAAAAAAAAGGAGGAGGGGAGTTGGCGGAGGGGCACTGACCGACATTGTTCACGTTTGAAATTGGGGACGACGGATGGATGGACGAACGGACGGATAAAAACGGGGAGGTTAACAGGAGGACGACTTAGCTAGACTACCCTGTACTGTAGAAAGGAAAGGTGATAGAAGATAACAAACAAAAACAAAGCAGCAACTCTATACTATGTGTAGCCGCTGTCACACACTTTGTTGCAGTGTCACAAAGCTACGCGCAGTGATGCAGTGTCACAGAGAGGCGTGCAGCACCACACAGTGCACAGTGTTATATACAGTCAGTCTTTCGCACAGTTAGTTCTCTTTCCAGAAGCGCTGTGTTTCTCTTCAATTCCTGAACAAGATATCAATCTTTACCGTTATTTGCAGTAAAGTGGCCCTTTTTCGTTTCTCCCGAGATCTATGTAGCTTTTCTTTCAGCGAAAATTAAACGGAGACAACTATGGCATTCGAAGTTTGGTCGTCGCAATTTTTGAATCTGCATCAATAGCGATGTACATAAAAAGCGCTTATACGGTAATTTAGGCGCAGTTGGAGCGGCTGACGCTTAACAGAAACAGTTGCAGATCACTAGGACAGGCCTTTGCCCTGCAGTGGACTTGATATTTTGATGAAGATAATGAAAATGATTACGAAAGATTAGTATTATAGCGATCTTTTCCCGCCGACAACAACAATAAGAACAAATACGTCGATATTTATGTGTTTCTGCTAGCAGAACTATACTACAGCTGCCAATACTGAGCGTCTGTCTGCGATGCGGTATGCTTGAGTCTAGAGCATGTGCAGTACGTGATTGCATTCTAGAAATAATAAAGTGATATCTTTCTCGCGGAACATATATATTCGTGACTTGTTCAATTGTAAAGAGGATGACAAACATGTATTGGGCACCGTCATCGTTATACAACGGATGCGACATTCGTCCTGTTGTGTTAAACTGGCTGGATCGTAGACCATGTTCCACATAGGCGATAGTACGTGTCCCTTCACTTCCCTCCTATTTTTGCTAATTTTGATATTAGTGGACGTTATCCTTCTCCGACGAGAGCGGACTGCATTCTGCGCCTTTCGTATAAAGCTAACCGACAACAGTATATGGAGTGCTTGCGTACCCAGTGTATCGCAAAGGCCGTTATAGGGACCGAAGGGAGGCCCAATCGCTAAAGGGCCTATCGTCGGCGAGGCAGAAGCAAAGGCGACCGATCAGACCAGCAACCAGAGGCCACTGATTTGTTCGCGAGTGTGCTTGGCTCGATGAACCTGAGAATATATCGCAGGGGCGCGTCCAAGTGGAGTTCAGCTACTATTAAGACGCCGGTGCCACAAAATCCGTAATTAATCCACACAATTTAAGCTTCGCCCGACAAATAACTAACCTACAGCCTGCCCCTTATATTCACCAAATATCAGCTAGATGCCTCGTTTAGTGCATCCATGACACAAGGGAAACCTATCGCGAACATCGTATAACTCATGAAAAAGGGGAGAGAAGGAATAATCGAAAGCTTGTCTCGCATAACTGCTCTGCAAAAAAAAAAGAAGAAAAAATTCCCAACGATCACTACGCCTAATGCAATATTTAAAAAATGTCAAAATTTATATAGACGCCTTGTATTCGGCAGATCGATAACACTTACCTATAGGGTGCTACTGGAAAAAAAATACTTTCGCTTTCTTTGAAAATTCGGGGGTCGAGAACGTGAGACCGGCAGTTTTCTTGAAGTTACAAACGCGTCACCACAGTACGGACGAAATGGTCTTAAGGCAACCACACCTGACGTATAATAGAGAGCACAGCGTTGCTCCAAACAACTACATTTCTATTTCGGGAAATGCTTCTCACATGCTCCACTAACTCGTGTTAGAAAAATAAATCGATGAAACACAAACAAGCAAACAGGCGAGTGGGAGCAATAATCCTTCGTCTATCATCACGTTGGAGAGATTAGGGTGAGTCATAAAGATTGCGACACAGGCTCGCACTGAAATTAACTGTGGTTTTTTAACTGTGGTAAAGGTTTTTTTTTCCCAACACTTATCAAGTGTTTCCAGCCAGACTCACTTGCCATACGCGCTTCGTAATAGACCTGTCTAATTTAATGCGCCCTCCCCTGGCAACTCTATAATATCGCATTATACCGGACCACTCGCCATAAGCGCCAGTGGCATACGTTCTTGACGGCTCACACAGTGTAGACAGAGAGGAAGAGAGAGAGAGAACGTGTAGGGAGGAAAGGCAGGGAAGTTAACTAGACTTGGTCCAGATACACGCTGTACAGCCACTTAAAAGCGTTTACCAGCTCGCACGAGGACGATTGTCCCGGGCTCGGACAATCCTCATTCGCATCGTCGCGATCTATTAAGTGTCGGCTGGTTGTTCGAAAAAGACGTTCCATGACGCAGATGAGGACAATTCAGTTTCCTAATCGCCGAGCAGATTGTGCAGCGGCTTTAATGTGAAGTAACTTAACCACGTCGTGTCCAATTTTTGCTTCGAACGCCGTACAGTGGCCTGTTGTTTCAGTGGCCTGTTGTGCATGTTCAGTGTCTCACTTAACGGAAAGGACTCGACTGACTAGAAGGCTGAGTGCGTTTCAGTTATTTATGTGGGTTGATATCGAGTGTGTTCGGCTTGTTCATGTGACTTTGTGTATGAGCGTGTTTTATGTGATTTTTCAGTTTCCATGGCTTTCATTATGCGTACTTGAATAGGAGCAGCCGGCGCCCCGTAAACGCGGCAACATCTTCAAAGCATATCTTTTTCAAGAAAGTAAATTACTGTTGGGTGTCTGGTGCGTGCGTTTCCTATTTATGGTGAACTTAAGTGGTGGGTGTGCTTAGTTTTGCGAAGCTTAACTACGAAGACAGGATTTTCATTGTCCACCTATTTTGCTGTAATGGTTGCGCTTGAAGCAGCTTTTTTTTTTTATGAACATCCACTTACTCTCATTAGACCGCCATCTTGCTGTTTCTTTTTTTTTTCGGGATATGTTGCTATAGTTCTCGAGCAAGTGCTCGGATTTAGCAAGTCCGAATCTTCTATTGAAAACAGAGGGCAGTCCAGTGCTGGATCCGTCGCTCAGTCGGTATACAGAAAAGACATGCAATTCCATTTGTTTCTAAGACGTCAATGTTGTTCACAACATTAGCTCTAAAACGAGACGAACGTGCACGTCCCTGTCCCGTGTGCGGAAGGGACGCGACTCACACGTGATTTTTCCAGCTGAATGTGTGCGCTGACGGTTATGCTGGTCGATTCAAAGCGGCTACCCGAAAACTATAGCCCACTTAAGATTTCAAGATGAACACAGTGTATTTCAAACACGAATGGTTTCATGTAAATAAAAACAAAATTAAAAAAGGAAAAGCTGGCTCCAAATCTCCGTGCAGATTTCGCCATTACTTATCTACAGTGTGTGTGTCTGTGTGTGTAAGTGCGTGTGTATGTGTGTGTCTGTGATAGTGTTTAATCCAGTGTCTCGTCTGTCAAAAGAAAAAAATTGAGTCACTTTATTATACGGCAAAGAGGCTGAATGCGAAAGCCTGTGCGCTCAAGAGACATTCACAAAATTACTTGACATTCTCATTCGAATGCGTTGTTACTTCTTATTACTTGTTTTTGCCCACCAAAGGTCGTGTGTTCGAGTGCCTGAATTAACTCTATCTTAATTACAACGATTATGACAGGTGACCCGCGCACCATGAAAATTGTTGCGGGAGCGTTTGCATATAGGTAAGACACGATGCCGGGTCGGTGTGGTAAGTAAATTACTACAACGAGTCGGCATCAGTGTGCGATTTCGCGTCGACGACACGATTTTTCACTCAAGGTCGTTGAAGGTTGACTGAACCATGAGACATATAAGGCTCTCGCCTCAACAATCAAGGGTCTTCGCGCGTTCCACAATAGGAACATCTAAACTAATAACCCTACTACTACTCACTGCACTGAGCTTCAGACCACCAGCCGTATTGTTACCCGACGGAAATTATTGTGACTTGTGGAACGACTTCATGGCATTCAGCTTACCCGCCGCAGTGGCCCAGTGGCTATGACTTTATACTGCCGAGCCCTAGGTGGCAGGTTCGATTCCCGACAGCGGGAGCAGCATTTCGATGGGGGAGGAATGCAAAAAACGGCCGTGCGCCGTGCATTGCGTGCACGTTAAAAAATCCCAGGTGGTCGAAATTAATCCGGAGTGCTCCACTATGCGGCGTGCCTCATAATCAGTTCGTTTTTCTGGCTAGTAACACCCCCAGAATGTAATTTTTAATTCTGCTTGCTGGTATATCGTAGTTAACTTATTCCTGACTGATGATTTTTCGCTGCACGTAACTGCGTAAGCCCTTGAGCAACAGTACACGGAATAGAGCTGGCTCGCCGAAAAAAAAAAACAAAAAAAAAAACGAAACAATGTATTCGTAATTCAGATGCAGAAGCTGAAATTGACCAATGCACTGGAAATTTCTCAATTGCACGCTTGCACTGCAGTCTTCAATTCCAAGTTACTGTCACGCGTACAGAAGGAAAGCAGCTTTTATCGCTGAATCCACGCTTCATACGCTTTTGCTCGAGGGTGTTTGCCCATGAGAAAGGGTATTAGACACCCTCCCCGAATGAAGAATATGCTACCTCTCTCGAACGAATGTAAAACGTTCCGGGGAGGACAGAGGCAGCTCCACGCATGTTTCGGCCAAGGACGAGCGGCAAGAATGGCCGGAATGCGCTTCCCATATTTGCGTGTTCACAGTCGGCAAGTACGCCTGTGGATCTATATAGTACGAGATAGGCGCGCTCTCGGAGCTCAATGCGGCATACAGAGGGCGCTGCGGCGCTCTTTCGCGGCAAGCGAATTCAATTCCTGGCTGGCGGGAGCTTGGAAACATCCGTGCGCACTTGGAAAGCGATCTCTGGATAGAACTGGCTCTGAAGTGGAAAGAAGGAGGAGAAGATAGAAGAATGCGGTTGTCCGCAGCTGCTTCGGTATTTCGTGTAGCAGGGCGAATTTGCGAGCCTGAGCGCACAACACATCACGTGAGGAGGTTGGTTCAATGAGAAATAGATGGCGAGAGAGAAAGAAGATACTTGTATTGTCGAAGAAGGGAGACCCTGAAAATGGGTTGTTTACTATTCGATCTGGGTAAAGGATATTACCGAAGAAATCTCGGTACTTCCGTCTGGCATAAGTGATGAGTTGGATGGTTAGGTTGAAAGTCGTGAAGGGAGTGAGCGAGTGAGTGGGAGTCTCGACGACAGAAGCTAGAAATAAGTATCAGAGTAGTGCGGAGAGCCTTCATGTTGCATGGTAAACAAGCAGGCATATTTTACGCAAAACGAGCAGACGAATGTGCTGAAATTTCTTTTTTGATGTTCGCTGCTTCGAGCAATATTCATTGGTGAGTAAGTAGGCCACAGGTATTAGTATTGCCTTCAGAGAAAACTCCTGCTATTAGAGAACCTTGAAACAATTTTGCCCCCGTTGTAATCTAACGGCAGCGCCGCCGCATTTTTGTGATGTCATCCTGCTGCCGTGCAAGGGTTCCAGATTTCTTACGAATCTAGATAAGCCTTGTCCGGACTAATGAAACATGTCTCACAAAAATAAAGAAAGAAAGAAAGAAAGAAAGAAAGAAAGAAAGAAAGAAAGAAAGAAAGAAAGAAAGAAAGAAAGAAGAAAAGAAAGAAAGAAATAATTGGTCGGTCCGAACACAACCTTGCGCCTTCCACGTTCGTTAGTATATGTGACACTACGGTGGTCTGTTCAAAGCTGTGTAGTTTCAACGAAAAGAGCTGTAGTTCTACGCAGAATAAGAATACAAATGCGGGAACAACTCAAGTGTTTTGTTGTATATTTCCTATCATCTGAATGCGGTAATGTTCTACCGTCCACGCTCTTGTTGGTACGATGAGCGGAATCTGAATAATCCAAATTTTGGTTTCTTTTATAAGGGGAGGCGACTCAGCAATGACACATCTGCCTTTGGCACACTCGCCATCAAAACTGTGTCCCAATGTGGTCCTGCTTCATGTTTTCCTTCTACTGCGGTCCGCTGTCAGCTAGCCAGTGGCATGAGGATAACGCAGACGTGTTAGTGTCGCATAGCTTCGTGGACAATGTTTCTGTTTCTTTAATATTGTTACGGTTACGGTTGAACTGGCTTTATTTAACGGACGAGGTTGATGGTGAAGTGAAGATGGCGTCCATAGGCTGCGCCAGCTAACATCTTCCTCCTCTTCTCCTTGGCCGACTCATGCCGAAGCAATATGAATAAGTGCGTAGTTGGGGTGAATCCAGGCGCTGCCGTTTAACATGGTATCGTGAGCAATGTAGCTTTTTGTTTGTTTAGAATCTTAGGCTGAGAAAGTTGGCAGTTGGCTTCAGCCTAGCCAGAAACGACTGTTCGCCTTATTTTGCTTCCGTGCGAATGATAATTAAGGAACGTTGTCACGCAGTGAGGGCTGCCTCATTCCGAGAGTTGATCAGCTAGTCATGGAAACGTCATTCTTATAATGGCGAAGCAAACAGCGCGCTGTAAAGAAAGTAGCGGATTACATGCCGTGCGCAATTGACGGGTGTTGGTCCTGCACGGGTGCTCCTAGATGCTCTAAAGTAGAGCACTGCACGGGCCCATTTTTGCGGCCCGGGCCCGGCCCGGGCCCGTTTTTACATTGGGCGGCCCGCCCGAGCCCGATCAAAACATTTATGGCGAGACCCGGGCCCGGCCCGGGCCCGGAAATAATCTACGTTACCCGCCCGGCCCGGCCCGCCACCCCTTTAACTTAAGCCCGAGCCCGGCCCGAGCCCGGCTCGAAACCGGCCTGAACCCGGCCCGAGACCGAAAAATACATGTTTTTCAGAGTTGAGAAGCCCGAGAATAACTCGCAGAAAGCCCGAGCCCGGCCCGGGCCCGTGTCAAAAAACCCGAGCCCGGCCCGGGCCCGGGTCAAAAAGCACACGCCGTGCCCGAGCCCGGCCCGAGCCCGTGAAAAAACTGCTCTACCCGGCCCGGCCCGGCCCACGGGCCGGGCCGGGCCCGGGCTTTCGGGTAAGCCCGAGCCCGTGCAGTGCTACTCTAAAGACCAAAGAGAACTGTCGCTGTCAACTTGTTTACTGTTACGACGCTAGTAATACTATATCTGTAATACAACAGAACAACTTACTTTAAACATTTACATAAACCATATATGATCCAGGGAAAGAATAGTATAAAATTGAGTTTCATGGAAGCTTTAATGAAGCTTACTTGCTGGGCTTTCTGTTGTAGAGTCACCAGCTCACAAATCGTGGGCTGGTTACACGTTACACGGTTTTTATTATATGGTGGTCAGGAGATGTCACCTTCAATTGGTGTCAGCTACTCCTGTTGACGTAGAGATATAAAAAAAGAAATCAAACGCATTAAAACAAAAAGTCTACTCCCAACCACAAGAACACAAAGTCCAGTCACATACGTACACTAAGGTCAATACAAAGTCCGGTCACATAATTGCACTAAAATCAGGGCACATAAGAACACACGGATGAGAATTAAAAGAAAGGCAGATGAATCCAGGCACCGAATAGGCCAAAGTCGGGTGAAAATAATCACACAGAGTGAGCTTATCACATATAAACACTCTACTCACTAGCTTCCAAGAATATTGCTCGCTTCTAGAAGCCTTTGGAGGGCCAGTAACGCACTCGTTGTTGCAATAAATACGTTGGCCATGGACCTAATATCTTCCTGAGGCTGATTGGCCTGTGGTGTAATGCCATTAAATCACGCGCTAAACATTGTCACGGACATTCCAGCAGAATATGGTGTATATCCTCGTCCGTGTGGCCACAAGTGCCTCCCGGCCTATCACCTCTTAAAATTTTGGTACAAAGTGTTTTGTATACGTGGTACTGAACCGCACGCTGTGAATGAGTGTTTCAAAGGCTTTGCATGTATCCAACATGGACGGTATTTGATATTCAAGTGAGAATTGAATGTTAAATAAGTCTGAAGATTTCGCATTCTGATCAAATAATGTCGCTCTGCAACCACGGGCTGAGACCTGCCTTAGTATGTGCCGCGATTCGCCTCGTGTTCGAGGGGTTTTCTTTCATATGGTCACGTTGAAACAAAGAGTTCTGCAGTCACTATGCAGAATCGCACATGCACCTACCTAAGGATGCGGTGATTGCAAGAAACCAGTCCTGCAGAATAAACCACGTGTTTGCTGTACAGAATATTTTAACTGGATGGTTAACTTTATAGTAGCAATCGTATGCAAATACGTGGCCGAATAATAAAAAACAAAACCAAACAGACAAAAAAAAACTTAGAGCCAATAGACAATTTGAAATGTATGTGATGCGTAACTGTCGTGAAGTGGTTAAGTAAATATACTATATAATGTTCATTTTGTAAAGTCCGTTTTGGAGTATAGTATCGAGCAAGTACGGTAAACTCGACTACGAGGCTAGTATGCAGTACCGCATAGTGACATCAACCAAGTACGCAGAGATGGCTTTTCGAACGTCGTAAACAAAACGTAGCATATGATTTGGAACTGAATAGCAGTTTAAATGCCGTCCGCGTTTAAAGCAATACGAATGTCTGCGTGTCACACTGTCTATTTGTCTTTTATGCTCAGCGCAGCCCACCAAAGAAGTTCTTTCCTTAGGAATGTGGAGCACTTGAACAATATACCTGAAAGCTACCCGATGTTCATACCTGACGACATTCTTCGAGGCCATTGAGTCTGTCCCCCCCACCTACATTTATGTGTCGTTCACTCTAAAGTTTCGTACTGCCGTTATGACTTGCCATTTGTTTTGTATGCTTCGGTGTGTTTCGCCCCTCCTACGATAGCCTCATTACGGACTCCAGTATCAGAAAATAAAATACAACAAATCACACCTTCGTCCGTACGCTGCGCGCACTGATCCGAACCGCTGCCTCTTGTCCGAAATATTCTACTTTCTCTACACGCCGCTCCCCTCATCGCCAAACTCAAGAGACACGAATGCGACGCTCTCTCAAGTGCGGCTGTAATTTTGCGGCTCACTGCTCTCACTACCGCGAGAATGAAGATTGCTTCAAAGGGCGCCATCGTGCCTTGGCCATCAAGCCCAATTCGCCATCACCGCGTCCCCGGCCCTTGGAGCGATCAGCGACCGTTGCGTATACTTTATATATAAGCGGCCCGCTAGGATATGGGACCCGGAATTACCACCTCCCCTACCCCTCTCTTCTCTGCCTCTCTCCCCTTTCCCTCCATGTCTCCGAACAACCCCCTTAATCTCATCGTTCCTCGCCAACATCCCCACACTTCCATTCATAGCAACGCAAGCTAGACTCAGCAACTACACGCCAAGAATAGTCACGCCACCTCCTCACTAATATATAGAACGATAATGATTGGCGAGGGTAAGCCGTGCGTGCCTTGGCTTTGTTAGGGAACAGGCGTGGGCGGGGTTCCGCGTCGTCTATATTAAACTGCACGTTCGAGCGCCAGGCGCGATGAATAAATGATAATTAAACACCCGCGATTCCGGTCACTGAACTTCCCCCTTTCTTGGAGACTTTGTTTCCTTATTCTTATCTGGCAGGCGTTTCTTGTTTTTTTGCTTTTTACCTTTTTTTCTTGAATTTTATCTCGCCGGCATCTCCGTTGCCTTTCTTCTGATTTCTTCTTCTCCGTGCCTGCCAATCATTTGCGTCGATGTCACGCCATTCGTGTCGAAACACTAGCGCTGCTGAATTAAACTTGAGTTCCTCCTGAACTAACTGAACGATTAAAGAATGAAAAAAGAAGGTGACAGATAACGTCTTGGTGGTCCTCTGACACTTGTACGTAGCTTTGTATTCGGAATTAGTATTCATAGAGAATCGCGATATCGTTGTGTTGCCAGGTGAAGAAATATTAGGTCAAGATATATAAAGAATATCCTCATGAAATAATGCATAGAGAATTCGTGCGGTTATCTCGCTCGTAGGCAATGTCCATGAGTTTGACGGAGGCACCGCTATCGCGAAGCTCGTTAGAGAGCTTTCAGTGGCTGTGAATACAGCGAATATAATTTTGTATTGCGATATTTGACCGCGGCACTGTTCGACACCTTCTAAGTCACCGTCATCCGCGGCAACATTAAAGTTGTAGTGGTATTAGCCGAGAACGAAATATATTAGAGTTTTTGATGGAGCTAATTTGTCAGACAAACTGGTCGAAATATCAAGGCGCAAGAAAAATAATACAAAGAAATCTACAGACAGAATGGCCTACTTGTACGTGATGTCAGCGAAACTGGGGACTATATATATGGTTGGCGCAGTTTTAGAGGTAGAGGTAGAGCCTAGGAGTGACTGGCGCAGTTTTGCCTTCCATGCAACGTTGCCGAAAAAAGCGCTTCTTCTTTCAAGTGGTATTCATTGATTAACGTGAATATTGAGGTTAAACATTGGTTACTCGAAAGAAATTAATCAGTTTCTTCCTTGAAGTGTACAAAGGGGATGTTCGCTTTCTTGCCGCTTCACACCTCACTCGCTTGCTTGGTTATGCTTTTTGGATACGGTAATAAAACTTTAGGCTTAAGATGGCTCATTCCTAAACCATAGAAAGGGCCGCGCGTGATAACATTCGGGCGAAGTGTGGAGTCGTACAAGGAGCACTGTGCAGTCCACACTGTTCCTTTCCCTTCTGCATCTTCGTTTTTTGCGCGCAGCGGTCTGTAGTTAGCAGACTTGTTAAGTATTTGCTAGCGCCCCATTGTAGGTCCGCATTTCCTTATGTGGCATAGCATTACTTCGTCATAACAAAGGGTCCCACATTACGTTTCGTAGCACGAAGTTCGAGCCTTTCTTCACTGTGAGCTTCCCTGTGAGGTGATTGTTTGGCCTGTGTGTCCTTGCGATGTAAGTCCTTCCGTATTAAACCTCCGAGCCGTTGTAGAAGACTTCCACGTGTTCCGCTACGGAAGAAGACAGCTTAACCTATTCCTGCATTCTACAAACGCACCATAAGAATTCCGTTGTTACTATGCTACTCTATCAGAAATATTCAGTCAAGCTAGAGAAAACGCGGGGTACTGTAGCTTTCTAAGCTATTACCTGAGAAGTGCAAATTCAACTTGGTAAATTGGCGAGCTCTTCTGTTCTAACTAAACGACCACACAAACCACTACCATTTACGCTTCATGAATACGAACGTCAGTGATGCCTTCAGTCTTCAAAAGAAGTAGAAGAAGTAGAAGAAGGCGAAGAAGTGCGAGAATAGAACGCTACGTGAATTTAGTAGAGGAAGACGCGATAACCGACTTCGTTTGAATTTATGTACGGAAGTCAAATGCCTACGCGAAAGAAGCAAGAGTCAGAGTCTAACCGCTTGGTATTCAAGAGAGAGAGAGGAAGAGAGAGAGGGAGCTCATTTAACGACACGGACCGGTGAATCTGAATTGGGCACCTCGAGCCCCCACGAATGTGAGCTCGCGACTTCATGCTTTGTTCGGGGACCGTTAGTTTTTAATACAAGGGAAGCTATCATGTCGCCACCCTGTTCATCACTTTTCTTCGCTTTCGCTTCTTAGTATGTAGCGTCCGGCGACACCGGAGGCTTTAAATTTTATAAACGGAGAAACTCATAGATGAGTGAAAAAATGAAAGCAAAGAAAAAAGGGGGGGGGGGGGGGGCAGGGAGAAAAAAAAAGTGCAGAGTATAAAGGTTGGTGTGTGGCTGGTGGAAATGAGCTGCTCTATAGTCGCCCAGAAGCAAGAAATGGCGTTTACCTTTGTTTCGTTGTTCCGTAGTGCATACATTTTGAAATTTTCTTTAGAATATTATTTGTAAGAGAAGCATTATCTCGGTGCCGATTCCGGTCCTAAGCTGTAACGTTAACCACTGAACCAGTTTTCATTAAGTTTGTCGCACCCCCGCACACACAAGCACAATCAAAAAAAAATTATTCATGTTAGATAGTGATTCGCCGTCCCTGTTTACATTGCAGTGTTTAACGCCATGAATAAATAAAATGATACTATTAGTTAGTTCGCGAGGCCGACATGAGCAGCACGCTGTAAGTGTATTTGTCTGTTTCATGAACCCCACCGCAAGCTTACTCCTCTGCTTGGGCCACTAAGCCATCGTCATGATTTAGGTTTTCTCTAAATCTCCTTCTCTATATTCACATTTTTCTTTTCATCCTTTAGCCCGCAGCATTCGGGTGCTTCGTACTTCCGCAATGTTGCGCTCACTCGCCAATAATATGCTTTGACTTAGATTAGCGTCGCTGCCAGTCTAGTTCTAGTTCTTCTGTTGACGGTCCATTGTATGAAGTGCGGGTTTCTATTATATTGGACATGAATGGAATAAAGAAAATGCAAAATAAAAATGCACTGTTCTCACTTCGATTGCACGACATCCCTAGAAGCGTGTATTTAGCCATAGGCACGTACTCAGTTCGAAAGTCATTTGAACATGACTTCAGAGCTACAACGCGGAAAAATGATGAGACTGAATAAAGCCGTATCCACAAAGCCTTTTTCTGCGTCCATTCTCAATTGGGTCATGCCTGTATTCTCCACCCTGAACTCAAGTCGCATCTCTTGCGTTCGGGGATAAAGATGTGGACGATCGCATCTCGCTTCCTTGCGGGGTCGTTGGAGTATAGAACTTTTGAGGTTCGGTTGATCTCCACAAGTACCGACCACACGATGAAACTTAAAAAAAAAAAAAAGCTCTGCCTCGTGGCGTTGTTGTCATGACCGTGTATGTAAAAAGGCTTCCACCTTCGCTCGAGACAGCTTCTGCTGCCGGCATCTCATTAAGCCTCGTCTCACAAACTGGACCTGTTTCAAAGACACGACGTTCGAGTTGACGGTCTTCCTTTCTTTCTTTCTTTCTTTCTTTCTTTCTTTCTTTCTTTCTTTCTTTCTTTCTTTCTTTCTTTCTTTCTTTCTTTCTTTCTTTCTCTCTCTCTCTTTCTTTCTTTCTTTCTTTCTTTCTTTCCTTCTTTCTATTTCATCAATTTTTACCTTTCGCTTCTTGACCGTCATTCTTCCTTACTCGTTTACCGATTTCTGACGGACGTTTTCCCACCCTCCTCGTCTTCTTGGTCTGCTCAATTATTCTTTTCATTATTCCTTCTTCCTTTCTCTATTTTCGGCATCTCATAAGCTTCTTTTCTTGTTGGTTTGCGTTTGTCGTTTCATTTCGGTGCCATTTGCTCTTTGCGTTTTGCATGGTTTCTTTGGTTTTGCTTTCATTCGAACCCAAGAAAAGAACGGCTTTAGCGCCGAAGTCGGTGGCGAGCGGACGATCAAGGACGCCCGTGAACTCTCTGGCACAAAACCGAATACAGATGGAAAAGTAAGACTGAAAGAAAGACAAGAAACAAGAAAGAAAGAAAAAAGAGAGAGAAGGGAAGAACGACAGGAACACGCTGCCTTCCTAGCCGCCTACCTTGGCGGTTTTCTGTCCGTCTTTTGTTTTGTTATTTTTATTTCATGTCTTTCTTTTTTTTCTTTTCTTTTCTTGTAACAATGAGTATTATTTTTTCCAGGAGTGGATGGAGACATTTGCGCAATTGCCGTACGTGCGTGCAGGCGCGTTCATTGTCGACGAAGATGGACCCCCTCCTTTCCTATTCTTTGTCCGTTTCTCGCGACGTGAGGCTACAGATTTTTTTCCCTTCTTTTTCTAAGACACCTAGAGAGCTCTTTCAATTCGTGGCTCTCTAGGACGGAAGGCAGGTCTCGATACTCTGCATGACAAGAATAGCCAGGAAAACGTTGGCTGTTTTTAAAGAGATTCTTCACCTATATTGCGTTTTTGTCCGGTGTCAAACGGGATTTCTTTGGCTACTTGATTGATTTTTTAGCTACAGAGACAGATGAGAAATTCTCGCGAATTGTTCGATACATTTAAATATTTATTTGCTTTTCTTGTATCTGACTCGCATCGTTGAAAGAGTGAACTATACTGGTGAATACAATTACAGACCCAGGGAAGACGATTGCTTCGCGTGTCCGTATATAGACAAAAGGCGCTGGAACTGGCGTCGTTATTCAACCGGAGTGCGACTATTTTTGCACACGCTTGAAAAATACGCTTTCGTTTAGTTTTTTTATTGATTCCTGGGAATGATAAATGCGGGCAAAGAATTAGGAATAGTCCGAAGCATTCTTTTGACCATGCAGATGTGGATGTACGTACGTACGTGACAGTGAAAGACCGTATTCATGCATAAAAAAAAGCGCATGCTTTTGACCCGCAGATCAAATTTTCGACGAACGATGGTTGTGCTCATGCAGCTATCCCTGTGCCTGAGCGTTAACTGTTTTTCTGGCCACAAGTTCGCCAAACTAGAGAGTTAGGTTAGCCACATCACAGCTTCGGCACTGTCTCTTTCTGCGCCGTCACTTTAGCCACGTGACAATATAATCCGAGACACACTGGAACATAGATGTCTTTATTGCCCCAGTTAAGCCTAACGACAGATGTACTATCTCTTCTAGTGCGCACGCACTATACAGTATATAGTGGTAAGCTCGCGGTACGGCTATGTCGTTGTGAAGAACACGGCGCAGAAACAATGAGCTTGAGAGGGCAAGAATGCTCAGGCAAGCTGTCTCGAGAGACGTTTGCGATGGGCACTTTATGTCTCGGCGAAAGCAACGAATGGTTGAATGGACTATTCAGGCGCCATAAAAGACGTTTCCTGAATATTGATTCGAGTGCTTTACCGCCGGCAGCGCAAGGGTTACAATGTTGCCATAACGCATTTCTTGTGTGCGTATGTTTTTTTTTTGGTCTGCATTGTGAAGAGCGCCATAACGTATTTGTTAAGCAAGGTAGTTTTGGTGTTACGTAATGTGAAAAAAAGAAAAGAAAAAGGACAGCAGGTTTTGAGCCTTTAAGAGTGGTGTTGTAAGTCATGCACTGTAAGAAGTTGTGTCCACAGATAAAAGTTGCATTAATGCCAATAAATAAAGCGAACTGTTTTTGGTCAATGCAAGCTTCTGCTGAGGAAACAAACGAAGAAGTTGGAGTGTGAAAAAGAAAGCTAAGAAAGTATGTTGTTATGCGGCTTCTGGACAATGGAAGTTTTGAAAACGGGACACCGAATAGTTTTTTTTTTCTTCGTTGGCACGTTATTCACGTTGTTCAAAGAGCAGAAATGCGGCTGTATCTTCGGCCAATTATACAAGACGTTTCAGAGGGCCCTTAAATAAAATTTAATATTCGATGAACTGATAAAATTTGAAGTCTTTCTGTATCTCAGTTTAACTGTTAATTACTTAATGAATATAAAGCCAGAGCTGCGGTTGTTAATCATGATGCATAGATTAATGTGCAATCGGCACATGGCATGGTGCATGCTGCAAAGGGTAACTTAATATTAGTGTTTTCATGGCGAATGATGCATGGTGCATAGGATAATGTGAAATTATCTAGGCGCCATTGCTGATCATGGTGTACAAGCTAATGCGAATTTCCGAAAACATCATCGACGTCTTATATAAATATTGGCATCGTCTATATCGACGCCTAATATATATATATATTTTAACGCTGAAGGTCTTCTAGATAACACAGCAGTTTTTATGCTACATAGGCAGTCACAAAAAGCAATATTGTTTCTTAGTATTTTCCTTGCTTCCTCAATCACTTCCTCCGCCACAACTAATCACGTGTATCGCTAAAAGGTTCAGCAGGCTCATTATGGGCTTGTTTGACGATTTCCCATTTATTTCACATGCTGCCGGACAGGAAAACTACACAAATTGTGGAATACGCTAATAATACAATCATAAATATAGAAACAAACGAATATATACACATCTAATAGCCCATGTTCGTAAGATCTACTGCAGTAGTTATTATCAAGAAAAACAAACGAGGCCAAACATATCAACGTAATAACAAAAATCTAAGCAATAGGTAATAGTGTTTTACACTTGGAGAAATGCAAAATATTGATGCATCGCTTAAAAGGCAGTGGAATTAAGTCATGATGCAAATTCTGTCAATTTTTACTTCATACGTCTATTAAACTAAATTCAATGAGAATGCAACTTAAAATCAGACTCAGACACTCCACTGCCGCTACTCTGTCTGGTATGGTCTTACTACGGCAAAAAAATAAAAATAAAGAGAGAAAAAAAGGTAAGCGCTCTAGTTCTGTTCACGAATATTTTTCCTTGTGCTGAAGAGATTCCGACAAAGCCAGGGCCGGTGACCGTGTTTACGGAAGCAGTGGCTGGGCTTTTGTTTTCCACACAGCGATAAGCTGTTTCCCCATTCGAACGGCCTTGTTTATCTGCACCCACAGTGCCACTGAGTGAACGGCGAGTCGACGAAAGGGGAAAAACGGACAGCTGTCGTTCGAGTGCAAAACAAATCCTTTGCACCCTCGTGCCAGGACACAGAACAAACAGGCAGAGCACGAAGTAGGTCAGTCGACGGAGGCAATCTATCACTGTCTTGAGAACCCTGCAGCCTGCGAATGGTGTGTCTGCACTTGCAGCGCCCGATGCAGATAATCTGAGAACAAAAACGTTGCATACAAAAAAAAAGAAGGGAAGGAAATCTCGAGTCTCTGAGGCACAAAATAAGCCCCGTCGGCTCGAACAACCTGACCAGATGCTCGAGCATCGGATGGAACGGAGCAAAAGGAAGTGCGAGAAAGATTGCAGTTCAAAGCACAGCCTCCGAGCACAGCCTCCCCTTCCTTGATAGGTAACTTTCTACTTTTCTTGTGGAGAACCAAGGTTGCTGTGAAATCCTTGTAGATATTTGCCAAGATATTCGCGTATGCCTCCTGTACTCCTTGACGTCGCAGTGCCCCTATGACTGCTGGTATCTCTACTGAATCAAATGCTTTTTCATAATCTATGAAAGCCATATAGAGAGGTTGATTGTAGTCTGCAGGTTTCTCTATTACCTGATTGATGACACGGGTATGATCCATCCTAGAATATCCCTTCCTGAAGCCCGCCTTTTCTCCTGGTTGGCTGAAGTCAAGTGTTGCCCTGATTCTATAGGAAATTATCTTGGTGAATAATTTATACAATACTGAAAGCAAGCTAATGCGTCTGTAATTCTTCAATTCTTTAACGTCTCCCTTCTTGTGGATGAGTATAATGTTGGCGTTCTTCCAGCTCTCTGGTACACTTGAAGTCGTGAGGCATTACGTATAAAGGGCCGCAAGCTTTTCAAGCATATCTCCCCCTTATCCCCATATCCAGCCCATAGCACCCTGCGAAGCTTCATTAGTAGTCTTCCTGTGAGCGCCCAATGCGAGGCGTCCCACTTACCTTTGGTTGCGATCGAGTCCTCATTGAACCCCTGACTTCAAGCAAACAACCGCATCTCCAAATGTTAGCCCTGAAACCACTACACCTTTCCATATACCCCAGAGCACCTTGTACCTATTGTAACCTCATACCGTTCTGTGCTTCATTATGGCCGCATTTCGCTCCCCTTTTGCTATAAACGCGATAGCGTTTAGGGCCACGTGTCGCAGGAAATCCGACGTCGGCAACCGGCGTATGATCCCGGGTGGCGGAGAAAATCATCCAACCACATCGAACGCGCAGGCCCTCCACGTGGTGCAAGGTTTTGATGGAACAAAAATTGAATTTCTCTCAGTGAAATCCATCAGATAAATGGTAAAGTACGACTTTACCATTCGGCGTCGGATTCGCCGTCGGATTGTAATCTTAATGTAAGAGAAAACCGAATTATGCTAGGAGGAAACTCAAACATTTCAACCAGACCTGCGCGCGTCGGAGCAATAGCACACAATTATTAAAATAATAAAAAAGGTGATAGGGCCTTCACATTTTAATATTGACCTTTTTCGCGGCGCTCCCGTGGGTGCTGCCACGTTTGATCACGTGGTGACACGTCCATTGCTTGCCTCAGCTGCCTCCGTTGCCTCCCCATTTACAATGGAAGCGCGTGACGCTCGTGCGGCGCAGCAAACCTCTGTTTCGACGCGTATCGTAGACGGTGACTGCGTGCACGACACGAAGCTTTGGCAACAGCTTTAGAGAACATATAAGTGCTTTCAGAGCTCATTACGCATTGTCCAAACAGCGCGAGCAGTGTATACATACGGTGCTTGTACTAAAATCAGGACTAGAAATATATTCCAAGCTGTCCAAACTTTCTGCTTATGAATTAAATCAGGACCAGTGTGCTCTTCGTTATTTATTTGGCAAACATTTTGAAACAGCGGCTTGTCATGTTTCTGACTCGGTAAAGTTCCTCGGTTCCTCAGTACTTATTCCCAGCCTAATCGCTCGCGGGTGTGCTCTGCTGCGATAGATTTGTTCTTTCTGCGCACAAAGCTTGGAATGTAAATGTTCTGTAGTTTGCGGTAGCTCGTCGCAAAGACGTATTATAGCTAGTCCCTCTCTTACTCTGTGGACCGTCACGAAACATTCAGCTTGCAACATTCGTGTCTTGTCGGTATAGTCGCCGTCACTCATGCTTCGGTACATTGATTCAAGTGTGCGCCCATTCACGTATTATTGATACGTTGGCGATAGGGTGGGCGTAAGTTTGCGTGCGAGCAGGGGTGGATGTGTGTGGATAACGTGCGATTAAACTTACTATGCCAATAAGTGGCGCTACTTCCTTTTGTAACGAGCGGTACTGACTCTTAAGTGCCGACGTTCCGGAGTTGAAGTCCTTTCTAAATTTGAAGGTTAGCTATACAGCGCTGGCGGATGAATAATCTTTTTTTATACTCGATGAAAGCCGTGCATCGCGAAGGGAAGCAACACAGGCAGTACTTATGTAGCAGCACAAGTTGATTCCATTCGCTAATATGCGAATCACTATTTTTGCAGCGAACTCCCACACACGTCTTCCCTTTAGCGTTACACATTTCGCAGCATGAATTGGGCACAGTGCATTAGCGAACACCCAGTTGCATTCCCGACAGCTGATCGCACAGAAGCAGTAATGGTTTTGAATTCGCGCGCATTCGCTGAGGCAACGTATGGCGCGCCGCCGAAAGCGCCATCTCGTTCCTCTAGAGCAAACTGCTCCGCGAAAAGGGTCAATAAGACCACTTATATTGCCCCTGGAAAAACGTCTTTCAAGCAATGCATTTCAGTTTAAAAGTGAAACAGATTTTAAGGGGATCGGTGTAAGCTTGGTCTTGGTAAACTCGCTTTGCCACGTTCAGTGTTGCAGTGAATGAAGCCTACTTGCCGTATGCGAACGATTCGATGCGAATGGGTCCCGATAACGCTATCGCGTTATACTCTTAAAGGCGAAGCTTAAGCGTCCTCCAAGTTTATATTGTTTTTTCCTGTGTCTCCAGATATCTATCGCCTTCGTTTATCCATACACCCAGGTATTTGTATTCTTTTACCCGAGGTATTCCCTGGCTCTGTATCAACACTCTGTTCACTGTTTTGATTCAATATTATAAAACCTGATTTTACCTGGTACCTGATAAACCTTAGCGCCTGATAGACCCTAGCGCCAAAGCTTCCTTTGGTGACTTTCTTTGGCAACTATGCGATAATCAGCTGTACATGAATTTGCCTGAAGTTTGTCCTGGCTTCAAACGGCATTGAGGATTCTGGTAATGCAGTTTCCGAAGCTGGATTTTTAAAAGACGATAGTCTTTATTGGGCTACCTAAATGCGAAAAACTGTCTGTCTGTCTGTCTGTCTGTCTGTTACTCGATTCAACCGCCAGGCCAGAACCAACCAAGCTACTAGGAGTGGTGGCACGGGGTCATACACGTCAACATTATACAGCGCAAAGGAAACCCCAGGCCTATTTGAGGTAAAACATATGTACATAACCGTGGTCCGCAGCGTTAATTTAATTAAGGATACACATTGGACTGGTTTTTATGATAGTAAATGAAACATCAACGCGTTAGAAATGGTGTCGAGGAGACGCTACGCGTTAAAGTTAAGCCGACTGAGGCCGCGACTCTGTAGCCAGCTTTAAGCCAACAGTAATGAAAGGTCCCAGCAGGTGGCGCGAGAGCAGGGCGAACGCGGGAAATCTGAATTGAATTCAGCAAAACCACCATTGCATCACTCATGGGAGGAGTGAGAGGGGAGGGAAAGAGCATGAGGGGTAGGAGGGGAGAGAAGACAGGGTGTTACGTATCAGGGGTGGCAGAAGACTGTCGTCTTTCGACGTCATTTGCAGCGAAGCAAGCAGACATGTGGCCAATTTTTTATTGCAGGATTTTCGCATTGAAACAATGAGTCGTATTTATAGCTTCCCACCTCTACCATTGAGTGTTTTTCAGAACATAAAAAAATGGAATCGTTCACAGCGAAAAGGATAAGTTACTTTAGGTGAGCGTTGTTAGGAAGACGTAATCTAGATACACCGATATGTTTACACTCTGATGTGTTTCTGTGCCTAAAATAGCGTGTGAACCCGGGTGGTCCTGCATGTTTCAAGGCCATTTAATGTGAAGCATTTCTTGGCGAACATTCGCAACTTTGACAGTATCTATCTATCTATCTATCTATCTATCTATCTATCTATCTATCTATCTATCTATCTATCTATCTATCTATCTATCTATCTATCTATCTATCTATCTATCTATCGCCTACGTCTTGGTGCTCTCATGGTCGTTTCGTTAACTTGGTAGGTACCAAAATTGGCATAGTATGAGATGAGTGCATGGCGAACATAAATGATAGATCATGACATGAATATCATGACATGTATGTCATACAGGTCATGAAACAGCTGGCTTCGTCTTGGTGGTCTCATGGTCGTTTTGTTAACTTGGTATGTAACTGGAATGGGGTCGGACATGGGTACTAAGTGAAGGAAACACTAAGAGATGATGGTAGAAGTCATAGTCATGAGCTTGACTGAGCAAAAATGACAATTACTCAGTAAAAATTGCTTAACACTCAAAAACCACTGAAATGGGTTCGGACATGAGTACTAAGAGAATAAAACACTAAAGAATGATGGCAGAAGTCATAGTCATGAGTATGGCTCAGCTAAAAATAAAAATGACTCAGCGAAAATGATTAACACTCAAAAAGCACTGAGAGAGGTTTGGACATGGCCACTAAGTGAAGGAAACACTATAGGATGATGGTAGAAATCATAGTCATGAGCATGACTCAGCAAAAATGACGATGGCTCAGCGAAAAGAGATTAACAGCCAAAAGCCGCTGAAATGGTTTTGGACATAAATAATAGGTCATGGAATGAATGTCATGACATGCGTGTCATATAGGACATGAAACAGCCGCCTACGTCTTGGTTCTCTCATGGTCGTCCAATTAACTTTTCAGTAGTTACTTCTTTCCCAAGTTTCCGGTTATCGCGCTTGTTTAGCATCAAAGCGCAAAGAAAATATAAACTGTGATCTAGCCACAGAAGGAACGAAAGCTAAAGATATTGAAATAATGCTACTGCCGAAAACATGCTGCACTATCCTCGTTTCCCGTAAGCTTATCAACAAACACCAAAAGAACAAAACTTGTTTCCTGGCCCCGAAAAATGTGCAGGGAGGGCCATAAATACGGGTATAAAGAAACATGGCCATAAAAAGAAAGTTATACGTGATATATGTAACCAAGCGCAGAACGTTCACGTTTTGTAAACGTTACCGCAACTCATAGCCCTTTAGTGTAAATAAAAACAGTAAAAAAGGACTGGATTATGTACGGCATGAACAATTTAGAGCTGGCGGCCGGGTAAGAGAACTGAGCAAATTGCGCACAAAATATAAAATATAGTCGCCTCAACTTTTCAGGGCGAACAGCGCAAGCTGTAGGCACCACGCGCTAGCAGTCCCGGTAATCTGAGAGATAAAACAGGGACTCGGAATAAGCCCAGAAAGAAGCAGGAAGGCTGTGAATGGTGTCGTTTGCTCGTGTTATGTTTACACAACGAGAGAATGGAACCAAGCATAAACAAAGCAGCTGGGGTTCATCTGCCTGAATCGGTCTCGGATTTTATGACAACCGAAGCAGCGTCGCAAGAGGTGAGCGAGCGGGAAGGATAAACATCTTCGTGCATAAAACAATGCATCTGGAGGAGAGAGAGAGAAACGAAAGAAAGGAAAGGCAGAGAATTGACAAGAAGAAAATCTGGTCTGCTACCCTATACTGGCTGCAAAGTGGGCGTTGAAAGATAAGAAGGAAACAGATCAAGAAACAGAGTTCGCGAACACAATCAGTGCTGTTCACTGCACAGGACGGCAGTTAACACTTGTCAGTGTTTAAGTTAGACTGGTAGTTTTAGGATCGACTGGGATGGTGTAGGGGTTTCTTCCCCTTTGTTTGCTCAAAGAAAGGATGGAGGTGAAAGAACAGCGATCAACGCGGGACTGCAGAGAGTTGAAGAGCTTTGTGTTTTCTTTGTGCGGAGCTTTGCCTGTCCGAGTTATGTTTTCTTTTGTTTGAGTGCCGTTTCAGTGTTATGGGTATCTAGCCACCATATATTTTGGTTTATCACTGGTACAAACAGAAAAACAGCAATTCATCACAGATCATGAAGATCCTGTCCTTTCGTTCATTTAATCCTTAGTGTTTGTCATTTTCAAATACCAGGCCCTAAATAAGCCTACCTTCCCCTTTTTCTTGACTTGATAATAAAAACATAAAAACTATCTGCCTTAAACCACACGCATTAGGGCACCCTTGTGCGCGGAATGGAACCATTGTTTTATTAATGTCTATTTATTCTGGTGTCACTTCAGGTCCGGTGAAATATTTGATGTTTTACAGAACTAAATTTTGCTTTTAAGTGGCTGGAAAAGGGTTGATTATTAGCGGAAAAAATGAAGACCGAACTTCGCGCCTTAGCCCCAGCACTGGTACACTGCTATGACGTCACGCGTTTCAATGCGTTTTCGCATGTTGGTGGTCCTTTTAGTTCTGAAGCAGTTCACACAAATTGCTCAGTTAAGTCTTCTATTCCTTTCTTGCATAGTATTCATCGCTTAATGATAAGTTGTCAACTGCTCCCGAGTAGGCACTGCCCTAATCTCACGATGTCATAAAATACGAATACAATCTGTAGTGGTATTCGGTACAACAACAACAACAACAACCAGGGCAGAAGTAGTATAAACAAGAACAAGACTTGGAAGCAACAAGAACAGAAGAAGAAACAACAAAATAACAAGAACTAACATTAGACCTAGAAGAAGAATCCGTCGAAGGGGAACAAAAAGAATAAAGACCAACATTACAAGCAGAAGTAGAATAGAAACAAAAAGAACAATATCTAGAAAACGAGAAATAAATGCAGAAGTGCAGTGTGTTTCTAGCCTTCCATGCCAAGAACTCAGATCTCTTCCACCTACGTGTTCCGCGCATACACAAGCAGTGATTCGACATCCCCACTCATGAGAACAGAGAAATTGAAACAGATGAGCGCGCATTTTTTGAGTCCTGTTCGCTTTTCGCATCAACTCTCGTCCCTTGAGGGTCCGCCTCCGTCCGGGTGTAAGCTGTCTTTCTCGTCTGTTTTTTTTCTTTTTTTCCACCGGTTCGGCAGCTTGCTTTTGTATTGTCTGCCCCGAATTTTGCGTTCGGTGCCCGACGCATTCCCAAGCGTGGTATGATTTTTCTCAATTTCTTTCGATTGTCCATCATTTCTTATACGCCTGCAGTCGCTGCAGCTCGTTCTTTTGGGAAATCTGTTTATTCTACACCGGGGCGCGTGCATTCATCTCGTTTAGAGCGGCAGATGCTCGCATTCAAATTGCTTGCGTTTTGCGTAGAAATTCTTGACTCTCTCGAAATAGATGGCTGCTTTCTGTCTTCTTAACGATGACTTTAACATTACATTTTAGTCATTACTATTTATTTTTTTCGTATTCGCGAATGGTGGGCGAGAAGATGTACACTTTTAAAGAAATATGCCTCCTCGAGTGTCATATTGACTTCGTACGGATCCGATGCATTCCCGAGTATATTTTTTCCTTCACGCGTCGTTATTCCCATCATACCTGCTTGAAATATCTTCCTGAGGTTTGAATGTAAGCCCAGGAACGTTTACGTTTGCATAATAATGATTTATGTGTGGATTATGTGAATTCATTCAGAATGCGTTGAACTGGCAACAGGTAAGCTCATCGCTAGACAGCTTATAAGCGGGAGTGTATGGCTGACATGAAGAATGCCAAGACAGAAGAGCCTTTCATCGAGACTGTATTTTTTCTGACTTGAGGATGTCCCCCCTTCCCTTCGTCCTAAAAAGCAGGAGTAGAAGTAGAAGAAGAGAAAGAAAGCAGTAGATCCAACGAGTTGAAATCTAAATACAGCGAAGCTTTGTGTGACTGCATAAAGAGTCGAAACACGAGCATGTGTCCTCCGATTGTTTAGAGTGGCAAGCATGTGAACATCTCTCTTGTCAATCAGCGCCCCCACCGACACAGCAGACGGCGAGGGCAAACGGCCGATTGGACATGGCGTCAAACGCGAGACGCCCGCTTCATACCGATCGCGGGCCGTCATGGCGTTTTGCTGTTTTTTTTTCTTTTCCTCCCACGGCCACCGCCGCCACTGCCGCGGATGCGCGGAGGCGAGTGCCATCTGGTGGCAGTGCAAGGAACACAGCGGCGGTGACGTCAGGTGCGCGCGTCCTCCAGCTGTGATTGGTTGGCCTATTCGGTATAGAGAACAGCCACGCCGTGGCACCTACGGTCACGAAAACTCGACGGGGCTCGCTAAGAAAAGCTTCGCTTTTAATAAAATACAAGCGTACAGCTTCAGCATCTTGTCGTTGTCTATACCGCGACCAGCTCCTTCAGTAATTGCACTTAGCCTCACAAGAAATAGCCACAGAGTCACCCTATGCGTTTGGTCTTGGTGATCAATTTAACGCATCACCATTCGTAAAATGCGCCGGGAAAAATAATTTAAAAAGACGTGCTGGGATGACATTCGCAGAATTGAACGAACAATTTCGCCTGCAGGAGCAGACATTGCTTAGCAGCTTGACCAAATATTTGGAACATATTAAAAAAACACATTACACAAATCTATGCTTCCCTTTTGCGTAGTCAACGTGTACCCCCAAAATTGGTTAGCTCAACGCTGATTCTTTACCCATCCAGCAATGGTGGACGCTTGTACAGCAGTATACGTTTTAACGTGTACTGAATATAAAGAACTAACACATTCACGCTTCATTATGAAGATTAAGGCTCTTCGCTCTTTCTTCCTTTCTTTATTTCTTCCTTTCTCATCTGTGAAATGTGGCAAGTTCGGCCAAATAAATGGCGGACTATCCCCAAATTTTATAATAAAAGAAAAAGAAAAGAGGTAATGACATTGCAAAACTGTCTCCCTCTACGCTTATGCCCAAGCCTTGGTAGACAATCTCTTCTGGAAATGTCTGGGAGTGGGCCCTTCAGTCAAGAGGAAGAGAGAAACAAAATTAGAACGTAAAGCACACCAGCTATGTTTTGGTTTTGAAATGTAGCTTTTTTATATGTACAATTGCCCATAGTTCATTAGAAGCAAAAGAATGTTAAAGAAATCAAGGAAAGGGGAAGAATACATACTCCTTTTCACTTATTTAAGCTTTTTATAACTCTGATGCTAATTCTTACTTTCTTTCTTTCTTTCTTTTTTGAGCTGCTAAGTTCACGCAGTTTCCTTGATGTAAATTCGGCAGTTCATTATCCTCTAGATGTTTTCATTAGTAGCAGTAAGAAAAGCGCCCCTACGCAGGGTGTCTCGTAATTGTATATTCTTTTTCGCACTGAAGAGTGCACTGGAGATTAACAGAGGTATACTGTTATCTCTCACGAACACGCTCTATAATTCCTTCTCTACTCCCTCGTGTAATCTCGGGCTGTCTTCGCATTTTGTTCTTTATTTGTTTTAAGTGGGAGTATAAATGCTTCGCTCCGTTGCGACTGCTACTTTACTACCCATGCGCCTAATGAGGAAAGTAGTGCTGTCGTCATTAGGCGCATGGCATAAGAGCTGCTGAGGGCTTCAAGCTGCCATCAGATTCATTTCGATCGTCGATGATTCATTGCTGTGAAGATGCCGATAAGAGGATTGCCAATATTTATAATGGAACTCGCTCATTACGTTCAATCTAGCACGAACATTGTATCAATTACGTATAGAGAGAGAGAGATTGCGTAATGAGACGATAGGTTGTCCGTAGGAGTATTCCTCTCACTGGCTACTCCGTGGAGGAGTAAAAAAGGAAAGAGATAGACAGAAGAGAGCAAGGCCGTATTCACATGCACACACAAAAAGCTCTTACGCGACAATTTTTCGTACGATCTAATTTCAACCAGTCCTGATGCTCGTCTTGTTTTTAGCCAAGGCGGCCAGCCAATGACAAAAGACACTTAAAAATGACTATATTGTGAATGCAGCCCCAGAAGCGGATGAGGAGTGGTAAGAAAGTACTGCAGTTATCTACGGCTATGCTGTTCGATGCCATTTATGCGCAGTGTCCTCGAAACGTTACCTTGAAATAAATTGTGTATTCACAAAATACAGATTGTGTTAGAAAATGTACCGCCCACCTCTCGGGCTTCAAGTCTGCTGTGCTCGGGGACAACTTTCTGTGCCTATGCAGTGGAAGCTATACGAGCTATGGAAGCTATTATGGCGTACACAGCTGGGTCATAGCTTGTATTCTCACCGCACAACGTAGACTGTGAGAGAGACTTGTCAGCTCCGAAACTTATAAAAAAACTACTGAGAAATCGCCTCATAGAGAAAGTCTTTGGACTGTCTCATTCTTATTGCGTGTGAAGCGCCTGATGTCGACAGCTACCCGTGTGATGCGGCAGTGGAAAAGTGGGCCAAGCCGAATAATCGGAGGCTGAAAGTGTAGTATGTCCGGAATGCAGAACTAAACGTCGCTTGCATTGTTGCGTTGTGTGATTGCGCTGGAATGTCTGCTGTGTTGTGATTATTAAGTATGTGTCTGTGCCTTCATCGTGAGATGGGTTCTGCCTTTATTTTTATTGTCGCTATACATGACATGACAGCATACACGACAGGATGGGTGTCTTCAGCTACACCTGAAACATTGCAAACTGTACCCGATGACATTGAGCATGTGCTCTGTCACGGTCACCGCTATACCACCGCGCGGTTAGCAGCAAGGACTTTACTTGAATTGCATGGAGAAACACAGACTAGTTATTTTTATGGCCCTGGGACAAAAGGGCAAGTGCGATATCCCACTCACGAAGGCCTTACTGTTATACTTAAGCCAGTCAGGTTTTATGCACATTCTTTGATCAAGTTGTTAGTCATCCGGGCTTGATTTGATTTAATCTCTGTGACCATTTTCTGTTTTTCTCTCTCTCTCTCTCTCTTTTGTCTTCTTCCTCTCTTGCACTCTGTTCTTCATGTAATCTCAAACACCTCACCTGAAGTAGCAAGCCCCGCATTAACAGCAGGGCTGACATCCTCACTGTTCATTAAGATCTTTTCTCTCCCTTTGTCAACTGCATATAAGGATATCTCAACGCTCACATACAGCGCCAGAGAAAGTAATTTTTGGTGCGCTTGTGTTCGTGCATGCATGTCGGGCGAAGGGTGCCGACGCCGGCAGAGAGGAACACGTAG
Source organism: Dermacentor silvarum (assembly GCF_013339745.2). Lineage (NCBI taxonomy): Eukaryota > Metazoa > Arthropoda > Arachnida > Ixodida > Ixodidae > Dermacentor > Dermacentor silvarum. The sequence goes on from NC_051163.1 coordinate 26,349,886, forward strand.
GCACCTTCCGACGCCCAGATGTGGTCTCTCCGCGGGCCCCGTCTCGCACCCGCGTACCCGGAGCGCACGCAAGCAGGGCCCGAATCCCGCCAAAAACTCGGCCAATGGGGGAAGCCTGTTGACCTTGCCCTGGGCGGGATGACAACGGAGTGACAGTGTTTTATGACCCGCTGCCACCCCTCCAGGCATGGAGGCGAGGGACATGGAGCCCTCGGAGACGCTAACGCAATGGAACGGCGTCGCACAACCGTTTGCGTTGGTATGCGTTAGCCTGACGTCGCACCTTTTTGACGTTCCGGATTCATGATTTCAACCGCGTTCACCACAATCCAAAGTGTTGTTCAGTAGCTCACTCGACAGCACAGGTCCGGTCTCTTGGAAGAGTGAAGTGCAACCGACGGTAGCCCGGAGCTGCTAACCGTTATGTGCACTATATATATATATATATATATATATATATATATATATATATATATATATATATATATATACAGGGTGTTTCAGCGAACACTTTCAAAATTTATTTAAGGTTGCCTGCGGCAGATAGCCCAATTCTAGTTAATGAGCTGATCTACTCGAACAGGCGGGCAACGCTTGAACAAGCAATAGAAATGCATAATCGACTAATTAAGAAAAATTTACTAAGTTTTTAGGTAATTAACGGATGGCCCATATTGCAATTTACAAATTGTAGCCGTGGAGTTCGCAAGACGGATCCACTTAGAATTAATTCTCAAGATGACGCCACTTTCGAGATATTAATTCCCGAACTTTACGGAGAAATGCATTTGCGTTCCAGTTAGTTTTGTGCTTCAGTGCAAAAAGCGACGTTTTGATAAGAACCTAACTGGAACGACAATGCATTTGGCCGCAAAGTTCGGGAATTATTATCTCGAAACTGGTGTCATCCCGAGAATTCGTTCCTGGTGGATCCACCTTGCGAACTCCACGGCTACAATTTGTAAAGTGCAATATGGGCCATCAGGTAATTAGTTAAAAACTTAATTAGTGAATTTCTGCTAATTATTCGATTATGCGTTCCAATTTCTTGTGCAAGTAATGTCCGCCTCGTCGAGTACACCAGCTCATGGACTAGAATTGCAGTATCTGCCACAGGCAACCTTTAAGAATTTTTGAAAGTGTTCGCTGAAACACCCTGTATATATATGTATATATATATATATATATATATATATATATATATATATATATATATATATATATATATAGTCTCACCGGATTCCATAATAGTTCAAAGAATTGAAGCACGTAAGAAAAATAACAGCCCTTTACTAAAGTTTCGGCCGGGGTCCAGCCTTCATCTGAGAGCACTCCTGCACGTCATCTCTCGTTCTCTTTCCTCAGTGCTAGAGCTCCGCCGTGAGTGCCTGTGGATGAAAAATCGCGCTTAACCATCCTCCCCCTCTTCGCGATCACTCCACGGCGGCTTGAGGCGGCTCGAAGGTCGGCCCGATTGATGCCTCTACGCCATCGATCCGGTTCATTCGCGCTAATTAGAAGCGATGATTTCGAACCAGCACCGTAGATGTCCAATTAGCGGCGCCTCCGCATCGGTGAGGCCTCCAGGGCTTGAAAGCATCGATATGTCTCTTCTCTCTCTCTCACACAGTGGTTTCCTCTGCCTCTTGATTTCGCCAAAGGCTGCAGAGATCGGTAAATGACGAAGGCAAGTCCCACGGATCGGCCCTAATCAGTCTGTACGGCGTTCCCTGTTTCACGAATAGTTTACGTGAAAGTGAAGAGACTTTGTGATTTGTCAACACGAACGGGGCACTCGTTCCTGCCTGGTTATGCATTGTACTTTAGTAAACTTGAGTACAATCAAGCATCGTAGAACTTGCCTGGTCCAGCATTTATTTAAGCATTATACAGTTAATATATAAAAAAAATTGGTGAGAAACAATCGGAGGATGATCGCCCTAAGTCGAGCGATATGGCTTACTGGTAGGTCTCCTGAGATATGCTGCTAGGAACGTTGCTCGGTTAGATCGATAGGTGGCGTCTGAAACACGGCGTTCATAACGTGTTTCCCGTTCTGCAGTCACTTCCGGCATGTGCAGCCCGCAACAGTATAGCCATCGAGATCTGTTTCTATGTTACTCGAAGGCGACCATAGCTGGGGCATGGATTTCTACACCCCCTATTGATCAATGCTGTGAGGTGCGTAGGTGCTCGGACGTACGGACACGCCGGAGTGCCGTCGGCAAGAGGCCTTCAATCTCACCACGTTATGAGACGACAGACATGCTGATGAATTCAATTTTCATACACCCACGATTCATACAGCCAGATATGCTGCGGCTAGCGTATCGTGAAAAACCTTGAGACGAAAGGGTTTCTTTCAATACTGCGTTTAACCTGCTAGTGCTCCAGCGTAGCTCTTCGTTAATGTAAATGAAATTCTGGCATCATACGTGCCTAAAATTACGATAGTATTATGAGGCACGCAGTAGTAGTGGGACTCGGGAACAACTTTGACCACATATGTTTCTTTATGGTGCGCTTGAGTATGAGTGCACGGTCGTTCTCGCATTTCGCCCCCATTGAAATGCGACCACTGCGGCCGGGATCGAACCGGCAACCTCGAGCTTAGCCGCGCAAACGCAACTGCCACTCAGCTACCGTGGCGGGTACAGCGCATTGCGATCATTCGCAGATATGTAGTGGTGTGTGCGTAAGCGGAGATCCAAATGTGAGCTGCCTTTCACCACTTCGTTTTAAAATTTACATAGTCCGCCGCGCCTAGCTGATGGCTTTGCTAAACATCTGCAATGCCAGTGCGCCCCTTCGCACGTCCTACAAACTACAGTCACCTGCCAGAACGAATGTTTACAGAAACGGCGTTCATGATTCGCCGTAGCTTGAACGCGCCTCTGTTATTCTTTTGAGTAACGACGAGCAGGCAAATTAATCTAAAAAGTAAGCAGTTCGGGTCATTATGCATGGGTCAGGAACAACCCATGCCAATGGGCGGTCGTCAGACGTGGGTGAATTCGGGCACCGTTACATAAAAGAAACTGATTGCTGCAGTAGTGCCACCTTTTGTGAACAACTTATTTATTATTGCTCAAAACTTAAGTGGCGCTGTCGCTTTTAGCATAGGCGCGTTTGTACTGAAGGTGAAATTCCAACAGAAAAAAAAAATGTTGTGGGGTTTTACCATTCAACACCACCATCTTCCTACGATTGACGCCGTAATGGAATCCGAATATATGAACACTCCAGGCGCATTTCTGCCGTCGGCGTCGCCGAGAGGTTCCGCATAAAGTCCAAGGGCAATAAAATCGTCGCCGCGCGCCGTATACTGTATGTGCGACTGAAAGAGTGCGACGATGAGCCGGCGATCGCGGCTCAATCTCGCGCACGCAAGGCAGGAAGCGGGGAAGAAGCGCACCGCCTTCCGTCGCGCGCAACGCTTCGGGGGTGAGAGTAGGGAGGGTGGGGGGGGGGGGGGCGCATTCTACTCCGGGGCCGCGCGCGCCCGCCCGGGCCGCTGTATCTTGAAAGCCATCTGCGACGGGGGCACAGTCCGCTGTGCGCTGTGTTTTTCGCGCTTAGTTCGCGTTGATGGGAGACGGAGCACGAAGGTCAATTCTCTCGCTGCTGCTGCTGCTGCGCTTCCTCACTCCAGCGATTTGATAGCGAGTTTCTGCGGCAATCGAGTGACATTGTTCATGCTTGCCTGCATGTGGGCGCGTGACACCCTGCTTGCTCATTTAGTTAGTACGCCCACGTTTACAACTTTATATGGCCGATAAAACTACTATTCTTACTTCGTATAGCTGTTCCCAAATTGTCTATCGCAATCGATGCTTCGCCTTGCGCGCGAAACTGCGAATTTTTTTTCACGTTCGCGCAGTGTGTGACATGGTTTTACAGATTTGAAAGTATGCATTAGTACTCATTTAAAGCAGCCCTATAACGTCGTGGCCACCACGCGCTCTGGCTAGTCCTAAAACACCATAGGGTTATCCGAGCCCGCTCCGTTATGCATGACGATGCAGATTCGAGCACATATTAATTAGCTTGGTCCAGAGTTGCAATCCAGGCAGCGGCGCCGCTTCGCACGCATAGAGTTTAGGCGCCACACACGAAACGCATTTACATCGTACTAGGGGCTGCCCCAACTCGGCCGCAACTACGTGTACAACTAAGGCTGAGGGTGGGGCTTGGATTGGACGCGTATGCAAATTGGCGGCCGAAGCTGGAGCGACCACAAAAGCCGGATATCGGGCACGGTTCTCGCTCGCCCTGCCGACGCTTTCTTCTGGAATATGAAAAAAACTTCGGTTAGGGCTAGTTGGTACGCAGTATTTTAAGGTGAAAAAATCAGCGCCAACGCAGAGGACAACCACAAAGAACAGACCAACAGACAGAGCCAATGCTTAAGTCTCGTCTCTTCTTTGTGGTTGTCCTGTGTGTTTGCGCTTATTGTTTCACCTTTCTTCTGGAGGTGGTCGACGCTGTTTTCCACGGTCAGGCGTGGTTTAACCTTATTTCGAACCTCGAGGGTTTTGCTGTTTCCCCACAACGACGCGAAACCGCCACCATGGAGCTCTAGCTACCAACCACACGGCTCCAAGTTGTTTGGGACTATGGGCCCAATCCCGGACTGGGTTCAATACCGGGTCAACGCGTGGAAATGTTGTTTCCTTTATTACGAAGCCTGGTAATATTTCTTGTGGTATCGACGATACGCCTAAACCGTTTTGTCTTGTTTTAGAATGAATTTGGTCTGCTTACTTATTGTCCCTGCATGTATTTGGTAATGGATCATCTTTTCTCGTTCAAAATACATGGGCCAATTTCGGAGACTGACGACTGTGCAGTTTATGTTGCCAACAGATTTACACAAATGTCCTCCAATGAACATAATTTTTGTTTGCTCCGCAAATAAAAAAAAATGCAACAACACTATACGTTTGTTCCGCTCGGTGTGACACGGTTTTCTACTTATGCAACGCATGAAAGAGCGCACGACAGCTGAACGAAATCGGAAGAGCTGAAATAACCCCCATGTACTTTGTATCGGGCTCAATTTTGTATAAAAAATGCAATTACAAGGTGCAAAGTCGAGTAAAAGCGGAAGCAAAGCACAAAACGGACCAGTGCTCAAACAGCGAGCTTCGGGATCGAAGCAACAGCAACAATAAACAACAACAAACAACGACAATTATCATGCCGAAGATATTCAAACCAGAGAAAGAGATTACCCGAAGCTCCACTTTGCATGATTGGCTGAAGACTAAATATTCCGGCAATATTAACATTGTTGCGCAGTGTTCGATTGTTTAACTGAAACAAAACGTTTGCCCTGCCAATTTTCATAGGTTTATTATATATATATATATATATATATATCTTCTCACCATTAATTTCACTGAAATTGTTTTCCCACATATTTTAGCGGCGTTCCTTCTCTGCAAATACGAAATTCTCTTAAGCTACCTCCTGCCGCCCGATTATTGTCCCATTCCCCATAGCGGACACACGCCAAAAAATGAGTATCATCATCAATGGAGTCTCGAAGGGTGAATGAATTGAATTGTGAGGTCTTATGCGCCAAAACTACGATTTGATTATGAGGCACGCCGTAGTCGGGGACTCCGGATTAATTTTGACCACCTGGGGATCTTTAACGTGCCCCCCATGGCATGGGACACTAGCGTTTTTGCATTTCGTCCTCCATCGAAATGCGGTTGCCGGGGCCGGTATTTGATCCCGCGACCTCGTGCTCAGCAGCGCAACACCATAGGAAGTCAGCGCAGCGGGTCTCGAAGGGTGCCGATCACAGCAGGGTCGCCGACGCGCCTTTCTCGAAACACCGGTGTCTTTTTTCTCAGATCACCTCTCTGCAGTGAGATCCGAAAAGAAAAAAGAAAAGGAAAAAAAAACGAGAGAGAGAGAGAACACGAATTTCGCTCTTGTATGCAAGTGATATCCGCAGCTCAGCCTACATAGATATAGGCATATCCTCCTGAGACCCGAACAGAACTACGGGACCTAATCGCTCTTCAAGGTGGTTTTTTATTGACTACTGTTATGTTATGAACTTGAAAATTTCTTTTTTTTTTTGAAATTTAAGTACCATGGTGAGATGCCAAAACCTGCATACACATGTCTCCACTGTCTCCATCATCACCTCATCTTTGCAATGGTAAAAACTGCATTTCATAGCTCAAACGCAGAGATGAAGATGGAACTACGCGTAGTGCATTGCCGTGTTGTTGCTGCGTGCAGTATTTTCACGCAATCTCAGTGATCTCGAAACAAACCTCAAGGTTTTTTTCACCCGCCTGGAACGACACAGAGGTATATATCAATTTAGTGTGAAATTTCTCGAAAGCGCATGACAAGAATATGAGTAAACCACTACTTTACAGCTACACATGGCACCGTACTTCATACGTAGAATGAATATTTTGCGTAATCACTTCCGTGTGAATATCGAAAAAAAAAAGAAACCTTGGAGGGAATGTGCAATGAATTGTAGAAGGGGGTCTTAGGAGGATATATAACGTAACCAAGGACATGCTTGTACGCACTAGAATAGATTCTGTGCTTATTTTGCTTATGTGTTCTATGACAAAGAACTCACCTCTGTGTTGCATCGCCCACTTGGCGTTTCAAATTCTTCTAGTTCACTTTCTGTCCTGTTTTTTCTCCCGCTTTCCACTGAAAACCACAGCAATTACTTCCTTGTTTCTTTTTCTTTTTTTGTTTCTTTCATTTTAAATCTATTCTTTAAAAGGTTAGCTGGCTCAGGCAAGCTGCAAAGACAGCTCTGTACAAGAGATCGAGAGAAGAAACAAAAATAGAGACTTATAAGAAAGCTCAACGTTGAACAAACAGCGGTGTTGGCTGACGCCGCGACGAGAATAGATGACGCCAACGCGTTTCCGGCTCGCGCATGGAGCGCTGGAACACGGCTAGTGCTGACGTCACTGCACCGGCGCCCGGGGATCGGGAAAGCGGGAAACCACCGCGAGGATAAATGTGCTAGAGAGCGTCGAGGTCGAGAAGCGCAGCGTGGGGAGTTTCCTTTGTATAGAGTGTGCTTCTGAGGGCAGCTTGTTTTTGGATAAACGTGTACCAGGTAACCTTTAAGGCGAAAGCCTTATACGCGTATGTCTCGTTTCGAGGTGACCTTAAAAAAGTGGTCCCAAAAATCAGAAAATATGTATACAAAATCGATAACTACTTAACGTAATTACAAACCCCATAAAGTTATATATCAATCGATAGCTAATTACATTAGAAATATAGATATCGATAAGTGGATCATGATAGTCATTAAATTAATTGTCATAATTAGCATGACAAAGCAGAAAAATGGGTCGTAAACCTGGGAAGTGGCCAAGAACCGAGACATAATGATAGTAATGGGTGAGGATGGTAACGATAATGATAAAAAATTGGTATACAGAGAGGTGAATGAGGTGAATTAAGAGTGATTTGATGCTAAATTAAGAGTGAATTGCTGGTGAATTAAAGCGGCTTTTTGGGTGATAGGAGTCAAACGACAAGTAATGATGAGATACAGTGAGCTATAGATAATGAAGAATAAATGAGAGCGAATTAACAGTGAATGAAGGTGAATCAAGTGGTGATATGGCGAATCAAGAGTGATGAAAATTGGAAATTTGGAGTAGTAAAGCAAACCAAGTGTTATGGAAGCAAAACCGAGATGATAGAGTGAATGAAGGTGAACCAATCAGCGATAGGGTGAATAAAGAGTGAATCAAGTGTGAATTAAGAGTGAATCAAGGGGTTATGGAGTGGGGGAATGACTTAATTCCAAAAATATATGTGAGATTTGAGGGCCCAAGTGAGAGTGACTCAGCAAAAAAAGTGCTGAGTCACGGTTCGAGTTCGATGAATCATAGGAAGGGTGAGTTGCAAAAAACACATGATGACTTACAAAAATGACTGAAAATTGTGGTTTAAGAGTGATAATGACTCATCAAAAAAGTGCTGAGTCACGGTCCGAGTTTGGTGAATGAAGGATGACTTGCAAGGTTACTGCACAATATGGGTTCAGAGTGACGACGAATCAGCAAAAAGAAGTGTCATGTCGCGTTCCGAGTTTGGTGAAATAAGGATGACTTGCAAAATTGTATTTGCAAAATATGTGGTTTGGAGTGAAGATGACTCAGCAAAAAAGTGGTGTCGTGTCATTGAGGTAGCGGCGCTCGGGCTTTCGCCTTCAAGTCGTCTTGTAGCATAAGAGACCCCTAGTAATTTTCTTTGTTCGTGATAACATACTTTCTTTTTCTCTTTAGAATAAAGGATTGAAGAGGAAGTTTTACTTCAAGAGCTTCTATTTAAATAGAAAAAAAAGGAGAAGGCTTTTTTTCGGTGCAACCACTGCACCGATGTTAATCAAGCTTGTTACACCTAAATGTAAATGTTAGAATTTACCGACTGCCGGGAATTTTTTTTTTTATTTAGGCGAGAAGCTTCTGCCTGTCCATTTCGTGGCTTCCTTTTTTGCATTGAAGCGAAAGCTTTCGAACTGCAATATAGGAGAAAAAGAAGGAAAATGCCGTTTAGGCTTCCCGCTTGCGGGTCGCAGAACACGTTAGACAAAATGTGCTGCCCTTAATTTCTCGGAAATATTGTGACTAGGCTGTTCACATAATACACTCCATTTTCCTTTGCATATATCACAGCTTCGATAACCTTTTCTTTTGCCGCTTAGTGCGTAATAAGAGATGATGTCTGGTACCTCTATGGTGTTCCAATGTCCAGTGCAGTCTACTCTTTCCACAGATAGCAGTTAGAAAGCTTCCACAGGGAGTGGTTAGATATCTATTTTTTTTTACTTTTGCAAAAGCGCGAGAAAAATAACGATAATCTTTTAGCGTGTGTTAATCATTCTTATGGGCGTCATCTTATCCTCCACTCGAGTTGGTTCTCCGGTGCGTACGAATTTCAAACTCCAAGAGCGACAATAAGAGAACAGCGTTGCGGAGAATGCACTTTGCCTCGACGGAAATTTGTTAAGAAATGTGAGAACAATGACAGGTGTACTCATTGCCATACAGAACAAAAAGTAAAAGGAAGTAAAAAAGTGATAACTTGGGGCGGGGACGCCTTGAGAGTGCCATTATGGGCCTTCAGATTGTGTTACGAACTGCCTGGAAGGACAGTGCTTCTACACACATCAAGATCTCGTGTTTAATGAGCAAAATGTCTTTTTTTTGTTTTTGTGTCGGTGCTGCAGTAACATTGTGCAGACATTAATTGGTTCTTGAGAAAAGATATAAGAAATGTATGTCCTGATATTACAACATCAGAAAAAAAAAGAAAAGAACGCTTATCAAAAGAAAAGAAAAAAAAACAGACCTAGGGCTATTGTAATAGTTATTGAAGAAAACTACCAAACAGCGACATAACAGTAATGCACTTTGCAGAAACGGAGGAAGGAAACCCGCATGGCACACGGATATATAATCTATGACTTTTTAGATGTGTTCATTGTTTCATTTTGTTGCAGTGAGTTCTTGTGTATATGTCGTGTTATGACGTGTTCTTAGTCTTTTGATGATGCGTGACTCGTTGTTTATGACTACTTTTCTATTGTGACTCTCTGTCTGGCTTGTTGGCAAATGCTGATCGAACAACCGAATGACCAATATGATTTATTTCTAATTTTATTTTGTGATTGGCTACCTGGTTGTTTGCCAAACGTTGACCAAACAACCGACCGACCGACCTACCGATTGAGTAACTGACAGTCTACTGAACTTGACTGGACCAGACTGTTTGAACTGGATCCTGGGCTACTCGATCTAGTGGGGCAGGAAACGGCCACTTCAACGCCACATTCCCGACATGTCTCGACTGGACTGGAATGGATTGGTCGGTACGGAAATTGAATAGAAGGGAATGGTTTGTACTGCACTGTTTTGGACTGGGCTTCAAGACTACGGTTAGGAGACAGGACATACTGGACACCTACGGAACACTTTTTAGGGGCGAAGCTCCTTATAGCGGCACCCGTTCCGTCCCCGTCGTCGTAGTAGTAGTGTGTAACCAGTAGTGTATAGTGTGTAACCAGTCTGAGAAAAAGTTGTTGCAGTGTCACCTGAAAGGCGAAGCATCAATTGCGATAGCAAATTTGAAGAGAGCTATACGGAGTAATGATAGCAGCTTTATCAGCTGTATAAACTTGGACATGCAGCAGCACCGGCAACACGCAGAACTGTTGTCGACGCCGCCGGCGTTTTGCCCGCGTTCGCTCAAAATGCGTGCGGCGTTGGTGACTGTTGCCGGAGCCTCTGATATAAATAGGCACTTGGTGCCGCAGCTAAACGTCACCTCCCTTCCCTGCCCCTCCCCCCTCCCCCACACCCTTTCGCGCGTCGGAAGAAGGTACGTTTACTCTACATATATGGTGATTGTAGAGGAGGAAAGAGACGCCTACTTCTGCAGCCCTTAAGGGAGCACAGCGCAGAACGCGTGTTTCTTCTCCGCCGTGCGTTCACTCCCCGTGAAAGCGCGCGTCCCTAGCGCTCTTTCACTCGCACATACAGCGTTCGGCGGCGCGCGGCGACGATTTCATCTCCATTGACGTCATACGGAACCTCACGGCGACGGCGACGGCGACGCCGACGGCAGAAATCTGCTTTTGAGTGTCCATATAATTGCTATCGCAATAAAATGAGAAAAAAAAATTCCGAAGTTGTGCCGAAGCGCGGAATCGAACCAGGGACCCCTCGCTTCCGAGCGCGCGGCGTTAGCCCACTACGCCACGAAGCGGACATAGACACACGCACCATGATGGCAATAAATACCCAACATTAACGAAAGGCCGCGTTTCTAGCGCGTTTCTAACGCGTTTGTGCTAGCGCGTTACGGCCCGTGTAAGAAGCTGGTGTAAGACGCTGTGGCCTCTCCGCCTTACCTTCAACGCGTTTCGAACGCGCTGCCCAAAGCGGTGGCAAGTCAAGTTCAAGTCGAGGAGCGTTTATGAATACGGGGGGTATACTCTCTCAGCAGTCATGTGATGGCGTCGGCAAACGCGGTGCACGTTCCGGCATGTGTAAATTGCTGCGTAAGACGCTGTGGCCGCTCCCGCTTACTAGAGAGTACTGCACGTTTCTAACGCGTTTGTGCTAGCGTCCCCTTAAGCGGGAGATCCGATGATTCCCTCCGGAGCTTCGCCCACTCATCATCATTCACCCCGTGGATATGCTGTGATTTTTTTACCCAGTGGTGTTCCTTTACCGCGCAACCAATGCGATCGGTACACAAGGGTGGCAATATATTTAAGCCTCAGTTCATCGCACCTGTCCAGTCCCTAGAGAAATCCCGCTCTCTCCAGTAACAATAACAAACAACACGCCGGGACATTTCGAGTCAGACGCCTACAGTTCAGCTGTTGTTTACATTTGCTGCTTCCCCGCGCTCGGTTCAGGCCACCGCCTCGGGCCCAATACCAGTCCTCGTAGAACCGCGCGGTTCATGCCAACGGGTACAGGAAGTGAGCGTCGCGTCGGCAGACGCGGCTGGCGTGGCTTGTGCAGAACAGAGCGCGCGCGGCGCTGAACAACGCGGCGAACACTGGCGCGCGCCAATGACGCGGTGGCCGCGATTTTAATATAGAGGCGGCGTTGGCGCCCGAACGGTGAAAAAGAAAGTGCGAAGAATGGAAAGACAGAGGTGAGGCACATGTGTGGATCCCACTTCCTCTGCTCTTCCCGCCGCTTGCTGTTGAAAGTGGGCGCCAACTTCAGTGAAGGAGTACGGCCACCGATGGAATGCCTGCACAGAACAACCCCCTCCCCTTCCCTTGCACCGACTCCATAGCGTTGTGCCCGGCCGGATCGGCTGCTCTAACATTCTCTTTGCTCCCGGGCCGTCGCGCAGTGCGACCTTCAGACAGGCAGCCCCGTCTAAATTGCGAAAGGCCTTGCGCATACGTACGCGTGTAAGTGAGGATGAAATGTAGGCGAATATTGTCGTTTTGCGCGCTTCCTTATTCTCCAGCGTAGCATGGTTTCCGCTTTTTCTGGTGTGCCATATGTGGGAGTGCAGCGCGGCTCGCGGGCGTTCGGCGAGAGTCGTCGTCCTTGGATGTGAGTGGGACCGTCCAAGCGGAGGACGACCGAACGACGAAGCTTTAATAACGCGTGGAACCACGGAGCTTGAGCTGTGGAGAACTTCTAGGCTTGTATAGTCACGCAGGCATGCACTGCCTGGCCTTGTCCCGCTCCCCTTCCTGAAGCTTAAGGCTGAGTATGCGCGCCAATTTCCTCTTTCATGATTGCTCGCTGCTTGGCTGAGCATTATGAGCCCGTTTGTTTATGGCGTTTCTCGAATCCGTCGGCTGGCCTTAATGCTGATTCGAAAGTTTGTTTAGCATAACAGGAGTTTGGGCTAGTTGGCAATGACTAATACTGGTGCGCTGTGGCGCAAAAGATGCGATACACGACGAAAATATACTGCTTCACAAAACAAAGTCAAGTGGTGATTCGTCTGTGTTTTACCTTAGTCCTCTTTAAACCTTGGTGCTGATCACGGGGACTTGCTGACAGTGCAGTTGTGCCCACTACAGTTTTAAAGCACAGCTTTCTACTATACTACTGCTACTACTACTAGTACTATTACTACTGCAGTTGTTTTGCACACCATGCACGTCGGGTGGTGCTTGAAAGCTTGCATTTGCATGGCATAGGCAAGACAACAGAGAGGAAAAGCGATGCGAGAACTTCGTTTGGACCTTAGCACCGCGTCGCATGTGCACAATGGCCTCTGGAGCTCCCTGGGCGTCACCTCAATACCCGCTTGACGGCTGCAATCATCCGTGACCAGCGCAAAAGGATTGCAGGAACTGCAGTGCTTACTTTTCTACTAATGTGCAACCGTCCCGATGAGAGGTAGATAGAATGGCAGAGAGGAGGTAGGGAGAGCAGGCTGATAATGGGTAGAACCGACGCACTCGCGAAACGAGTGAATGACAGCCTTACCACTCTTGGCTCACAGTACCCATGCATGGGGGAGGTAGGGTGAGGCGAAAAGGTGACGTGGGAAGGCGGGGAAACGCTACTACTAGACACGACAGCGGTTACTGACGAGCTGAATAAGTTCAAGTTCAAGGCACGGTACAGTATGTTTCTGCTATTTCTGAAAAAAAATAAAAAACACCACGGAAGTTTGTCAAGCGGACATTTCACGCACGGCGTGCAGACTCAAAGTCACAATAAAGCAACGTAGCGTCTAGGTGGCATTACGGAAGCGGCCGCACGTCAAATCAGCACTTCTGTGTCCAGCGTGGTAGCTTTGCCAGCTGTGGCATTGGTTGAGGTCGCGGGTTCGATACCTACCACTGCAGCCAGATTTCGACGGGGGGCGAAATGCAAGTACGCTCGTGTACTTAGATTTAGGTGCTCGTTGAAGAACCTCATGGGGTCAGAATTAATCCCTATTCCGCCACCATGGCATGCCTCATAATCCGATTTTGATTTCGGCACGTACAGCCCCATAAATCAGTAAGTCTGCCACGATACTATGAGCCGTGTGAGGCAATGGCAATGCTAACCTTCGCAGACAAACAGTGGTGCTGCGCACAAGGTAACATTTACCATCAACTCACCACCCTCGTATTGCACTTAACGCTGAAGAAATTAAACATTCGCCGTCAGCATCACCGCTGATTATCGTCAATCAAAGCAAACAACACTGAAAGCTTCGCTTATGCCGATTGCAGTGCGTGGGATCCGGATAATTTGTTTTTATTGACACGACTATCTGAACTCCAAGCATTGCTCGACACCGTATTTGGAAGTACAGGGATCACTGGGTGTGCTTATCCTCCGGCTGGTACATACGTCAGTCAACAAATTGAGTGCGAAATATATAAGACGCAGTTTTAAGCGAACGCCTGTTAGTATTTATACTTCTATTCGCATTGATGTTTAACGAACGTTTTTGATTATGAATAGCTCCGGGGAGGGGAGGTGGGGACGGGAATGTGCACGAAACGCAAGGATGTGTACGGCTGTGGTTACAACGTCTTCGTAACGTTTCCTCACATTCGCATTGCGAGGCATTCAACTACCCGCTTTTCCATTACTATTACGCCCTGATAATTATTTCATTTCTTGTACCGCTTATTTTCTGCGTATTGGCGGCCCCATGTTACGCGCCAGTGTGACATCCCGAACACCGTACTGAACACTGTACCGGGAAGTCTGTGCTTTCTTAATCCCATTCCACAACGCACGATGCCATTGGCGATCTCCGGCCTTGCATCCACCTAGCACAACCTCTCTCCCCCCCCCCCCCCTCCCTCCATATTTAATCTGAAGGGCTCAGAACCTGCAGAAGGATATCATATCACGTAGGCTCCTATGGGATACCAGCAATCGAAGCCGCAAATGATGAGCTGTGATTCCCAATCGCGGTCATGGCTCCCGCGTATGACGTCATGCCTTCTACTTTTATTTAGCAGAATCAGAAAGGAGAATGACAGTGGCAGGGTCTCGCGCGGAACGTGCGGTTGGTGTTGTTGTTGTTATTGTTGTTGCTGTTGTCGCCGCTGCCTCAAAGCATGGCGTCTGCTCATACCGCAGCATTTTCCTAACTTGCGTCTTTCTCTACGATTTCCTGCGACTTCGATTACGTACGACTTCGTGTACGGCCGAGCCGAAGATTGCTCATTTTTGCTTTTGTGGCGTGCACGGGGCGAGTGCTTCTACAAAGACGTTCTGTAGCCTTGCGACGAAGCCAGCTGACCTAGATAGCCATGCCGGCTTTTTCCCAGCAGACCCATTGGCCACAATCGTTTCGTCCGTCGTTGCGTTGCCCACGCAGTCAGCCCCTTAGGCCCCTGGCGCCACTGATCGAAGTAGGGGTGATACGTGAAAGCGTGAGCCGATGCGTATACAGCAAGGGCAACGAGACATAAAAAATGAAGTAGGTTTGGTCTGGAGTTTCTACAAGCACATCTGTACTGATCTTTGTGCGTCATCCACTCTGCGCTGACTACTTTATAGTGTTGCTTGTCTTCGGTGTCTGCTCCTAATAATCTGGTCCCGCCATGGGATATAATTTTGCCGAGCCCATCATCTGTATGCTTGAACTAATATAGGTATGCCGTTAGGCCTCGCTGCTGAAAAGGCGATTTGCTGGTCACGTGCTGCGTGGCCATTGAATATTTAGTGTTGTTGCAAGGAGCAGCACGTTCCGTGTCCAGGAACATGAGCATGAAATTAAAGACTGACTACTTTTGTCACAATGTGACTCCCCCTCAGAACGAGCGACGTGAAAAGTGGACTGCATTCTTTGAGTGCTCTTATGGGGGTAGCTCTGGACAGTGGTTTCTTTAGAGGCGTTATTCTAAAGGCACCCCTGCTAGCGCGCATTGCAGCAAGCCGTATATATAGATGTATATGAAGGAAGTATTTGTTCGGATCTGGTGTTTAATAAGTTATAAGAAGTGCAGGCGCACGTAGAAAGGTAAAAAGATTCTAATTTCGATGTTTCGGCCGGGGTCCAGCCAAAACGTCGAAACTCAACTGTTTTTGTCTTTCTACGTGCGCCTGCACTTTTAACATATATATATATATATATATATACAGTAGTAAATGGGTTGCTCAATGGGCCAAGCGTATTTCGAAGGACCAGTAACACAACTTCGCGGCTATCTTGGGTTTATTTACCCAACAATTGCGGCCGGTGGACCGACCTTAAAAAATCACGGAGTAATGTTTCTACTCTGTCGTCGCTCGACCGCACCGTGCGCAAGCAAGGAAGCGGGAAGCCAGCGCCGGGGCAGCGGGGGGGGGGGGGGGGGGGGCACTCTCAATCGAGAGAGAGCACTGTGCAAGAGAGACCGCACGTAATATAGCGTTTTGACAAGTCATTCAGTGTGATCTATTCATGTTTGTTTGTGCGCGCGCGAGCAATGCCAAAAAGCTGCCCGGATCGGCAGTGCGCACAGGTGTGTCCCTTCGCACGCGCGCTGCCCACGGGAAGCGCTTCTCATCAACACCACCGTTTCACACGCGCCTTCTCGTGGTCTCGAGATGTCGTTCTAACGCCGTAGCACACCTGCTTAATTTGTTTACTACAATTCGCTACCAAAGCCGCTCACCTTACTTCGGACATTGCTGTGTTGCTATCCATTCAGGGCGAAACTGTGACATTTTTTCGGTCCACCAACCGAAACTGCAAGGTACCTGCTTCTTCTGTATATATATATTCTGTGAGCGATAGTGTGAAATGTTTCAAAAAATATGTTTGTGTGTGTGTATATCGGAGAGAGAGAAACAGAGAACCGAACAAAAGTCCCGCGAGCAATGCCAAAAAGGCGCACTTCGCTATAGACATAATTTTCGAGGACATCCAAGGGCTTGCTAACTGCTGCTAGACTTTGAGCTCAGGCGCGTAGTTAATATTCCAATCCTATTCGAATTTTTAGTGCAGCCCTTGCAGGTATACCTGATTGTTTCCAAATTGCATAAAGGCATTTATGCGAATATAGGTTGAGTGATTGCCGCGTGTTGTTTGCCTATAAAACGGACCCCTTTATAAGACCAACGCAAAAACAAGACACGAAACACACAAAGAGGTGACTAGGACATACGCTTGTGCTCGTCGTCTCTTTTTGTGTTTCGTGTCTGTTTTTTGCGCTGGTTGTGTCAATATAGAATACCAATTAGCCCGGTCTCACACGTTACCCTTTGTAAGAGGCCATTGGGATTCATTTGAGATATCGCCTTTCATTTTCCACGTGTCAACGCCCGTTCGGCTTAGTTTTTATTATTTCGTCTTACAAGAGCGAGATCGAGATATTTATAAGTTTCCTGGCCGGCTGGTGGTCGAGGTTATAAAAGTGAAAGTATATCTTTTCTCGGAACCCAACTTCCATTGGAGAAGAAAAAAATGTTCGTGTGTCGTTTGAAAAATGGACTTACTACATCGAGGATTGGCTGTTCGAGTCATTGCTCAATGAAACAGAATAAATGGCCTTAGATTTCGTGACCTGTTCCAAACAGAGTTAGGCTTATTTCGTAATTTCCTTTGCTGTCGGTGTGCTGCCTCATGAAAAAAAAAAGAAGAAAGAGAAGAAAGAAACGAAAACTTAGGGAAGTTAACCAGACCCGCACATGGTTTGATGCCCCACACGGGAGGCAGGGGTTTAAAGGGAAATGTGGAAAGAAGAAGCAAATAAACAATTGAAAGGGCAGGAAATATATGCGCTGTTGCAGAGGCTCGAAGGTTAGTGAAAAATAGTAAACGCGGTGATTTCTTACATTCACAAAATTTCAATCTCTTATCGTTGCAAATGGTTGCCGCTGTGTATGAAATGAGAACAAAGGCGACACCCATGTGGTTTCTATATTTTCATATCGGCAGGTGTAGCCGTAAGCTTAGCTTGTAAGCAAGGACTTAATAAAACCGTCGCTTAGGCGTCAGAATAAAAAATATATATATAGTGCTATAGTGTTGATTCACGTAATATAACTGCATAAATTCAGACGGTTTTAGAAGCTGTGTTATTTGGTTTCTCAAGTATAGCCTGAAGCTTAGCTTGTAAACAAGACTTAATAAAACTGTCAATTAGGCTTCAGAGTGAAAAAGAAGTGTTATGTACACTCACGCAATGCGGCACATAAATTCACAAAGTTTTAGTGGCTGCGTTATTGGGTTTACTGCTTCGCCACGCCTCTGTAACGGTGGGTCAATTCTAGCTTAGCATTCTGCATTTGAGTCCACACCATGCTTAGAGACCTGCTATGAAGCGAGTGCACATATACCACTCTCTCGTATCTACACAGAACCAGCGTTCCGATTAGCGTGAAATTGAAGCTTTACATTCGATACCCTCCCCGATTTCGTTGACTATGGCTGATGCTGTCTTCCCGAATAGTTCAACACATAGCAGGACAACACACACATAGCGTGTCGGCGTATACATATATAGCCATTTGTATTACTAGGGGTGTGCGAATATACGAAACTTGCGAATAGGGAATCGAATATTGTCCTATTCGATTCGGCCTTCGAAGCGAATAGTGACTATTCGTAAATGCGAATACCTTTCGAATACTTCTCGAATATTCAAAGCGTCAACTGCACCCAAATAAGCATAAAATTGAGCGCATAAGTACGGTAAGTTTTCACCCCCGCGGGCACAGTATAGAAATAAATCATGAGAAATTGCGTAGTGGAGCAGGCTACGATCACTTAGGTAGCCATACTTTACAGGCTGCACAGCGATCATTCGCACTCTCTGAAGAGCCCTGTGCATGCGAAGAAACGGCTTGTTTCCTCCTAATTCTCCATTTGTGCTTTTAATAGACAACGCTTCATAACAAACTATGTAATGACAGAAGCTTGCTAACTTTAAGAATAGTAGGATGTGAACATCGTTCTATATTATTTAGATGGCGGCTATTTATTATTTGCAAACTACTCGATATTCCATTCGATTCGATTCGCCTATGACACTGTTCGATTCGTATTCGATTCGGTCTCAAAAGTCAATATTTGCAGCACCCCTAGGTATTACCGCTACAGATGTGCGTAATAACGTCAACGAAACAATCAATACCTAAATATTCTCGCTGCGACAAGTATTAGCCTTCGAGGTAATAATTTCTTTCATAAACCAGTTTGATTTCTTTGTACTGCCTTTTCCGTTTTAAAGCGAATAATAATTTACTTCGGCTGTATTGCTCGTTTCCGTGGTCGCACTTTCTCCGCTGAGGGAACGTACTCTCGTGAAGCCGAATTGTGGGTGGCGCACGGCGACGAACGCTGCAGGTACAAAGGCTAAAAGAATTGTGTGGCCGATGGTGAGACCGAACATTGGTTTCCCAGTGTAACAGCCCCATGCTCTCACCATTAAGCTGCAATCTCACGAGCACTCCTCTCGTATACCAACGCTAAGTGGCGCCCATTGATATACAATTGAGGCGTGCGCACGTGCACGCAAAAGCGCATTGCATTTGCCGCGCTTTCCACTGGACGCACGTGCTCTCGTGCGAGAGCTTTCGTGCCATCTGAAAGTTCAGGTGCTGTGGTCAGTGACGATAGTGTGTGGCGTGTCTCCGCCGCATGGGTTGCGATGGGCGTTTGTCGCCGACGTTTGCTGCGCGTCTGTTGTCAAGATGCGCCGTTTCGTTATGCCGGCTCGCCGCTGGTTCCCTTAAACAGACTGCCCCGGTGCGTGGATTCTGCATGTTTTTGAATCATTGTTGTCTGAGCCCAGTGAGTTTTCGGCGGGAAAGCCTATCTGGCCGCTTTTGTGGACCGATCCTGGAGATAGTGCAGTCTAAAATTATGTGCCACTGAGGTGATTAGGTATATGTGCAATGGGTATGCGCCCCAGTGGCCGCTCGGTGCATGTCACTGGGTTTTAGTTTGCTTCAATCCTATATCTTTGCCATTAAAAACATTCTGTCTTACTTAAATTAAATGTAAACACTAAAGCCTATAATTTTTGCATAACCATTTGCTGCATAACTGCTTTATTCATACAGCCGTTCTCGACAAATCATAAGCGCTTCGTATTACAAAGATGTCAACTGCTGTTGAGCCTGTCAATTTTTTTTTCTTGTTCGCGCTTGAATTTGTCCTGATGTATGCATTTGCCGGCTACTAATCTTCTCCCGACAGCCTTGCAGACAGACTTTGCGTGTCACGCGCGTAAGAGCGCTGATATATGTCTCATTAACACGGGCGCCATGACTGTTACTCCCTGTCTTATCCAGGACATATTTGCCAACTTGCGTAGTCTGTTATGTCACGTGTAGATGCACGTGTATGAACTGGCATGCTTTTTTTGCTTTGTTAACTTTTCGTTTTAAATATACATACTCTTTTTGAGCGGCGACATTTATTCGTGTTTCCAGACGAAAAGGTCATTAATAGTTTAATCAAGTTGAGCTTATCAGGGAGACAATCGATCTTGGATAATCCCACCTTGTTTTAATTGTTCTTACCTATGTAGTGTTACCTTACCTTCGAATTGTCATGCCGTTTTCCATTCTGTTCTTTCCTTATTCTTGCTGCGCTGGCTGTCCTTATATTCTAAGCTACCTTTTCTGTTCATTATCTGCACTCTCTTCGAGTAAGCTTTGCGATATAGCTAATCACACTGCACCTTGTCTAATGCTTCCAGTTTCGATCTCCGACTGGATACTTTACCTGCGACATGTCATGCAATTTGCTGCTGCTTTCTTTTTTCTTTTTAGTAGTTTAAACATGGAAATTGAGATAGCTGCTCCATATTATTTTATTTTTGCTGACATATCGCGACATTAGATTGCTGACTGACCAGGTAAGCTGGCAGTAGGAATAAAAACAAAACAAAAAGAAAGGGAGACAGGTCAGGAATAAGACACTAGATTGCCGCAACTGTGTAGTTGCCTGAGACGAAGACCAAAAACGACAAACCATGGTTCTCTTGTCACGGAGAACCTTCATTTCTGCTTTCCGGCTACAGCGAGACTTACTGAGCCAAAAAGATGAAAATAAAATAAAATGAAAATAAAGACTATACTAACTAAAAACAAGAACACAAAGTGGTGGCTGTCCCACCCCTCCCTTAAAAAAAAAGAAGACGAAACTTTTTCGAGACATTTGCGGAGTAGAAGCTGGAATAGAACTGGCTTTTTTGGACACGTTCTCCTCCGGCCAGCGTCAGCTTCACGAGACGTGGCCACTTCACGCCGACTTGGGTCCGCCTGTCACGGCGAAGCTTAAGGGGATTACGAGGCTTCTTACTCGAGAAGGGCATTTCAAACAGAGACGCACCACGCGCATTGTTTATTCCTTTACCCAAGTTTTCTTTTCTCTACTGTTTAAGTTTTCTTTTACCTCACGGTGGCGGGCACAGCAGCAGTTTCCAACATTCGTTTCGCCAACCCGAAAGAAGCAAGTTCCAGAACAAAAATATAAACAAAAGGTCAGAAGATGTTTCAGAAGGACGACGACACCGGCAGCCCTTATAAAAAGAATCTGCCGACATCACTTCCTCTCGCTTCGTCACATTATCGCTTTGCCTTCTAATGCCATGTTTTCTTGGGAGCATGCGGTAGACTTGCTTGTTGCTGTGGCTTTAATCTCTACAGCTATCGCATGAATGCTCCAAATGTAGAGGCAGCTCAAAGCGACTCCTTGCGGGAAAAGCTGACAAAATGTCACTTTTTTAAACATCTCGCTGGGACTGCATGGAAAATTGCTTTTCTTTTCCGTCTTCTGTTTATTTTTTATTTTGCAAGATATGAGCACTTTGCAAAACACAACAACAGTTCCCGTGCTTTTTATTTTTATTTACTAAGGCAGCTTATCAAAGCGATACTGGCGTGGTATCTTCGGGTACTCATTTTTCTAGCGTTAAATGAAGGTCCTGCACCTCTAAACCATAGAAAAAGAAATAGTCATAAGCCTGAGAGCACCGTAATTTATATTTTCATAAAATAGTTTTCTACGGCCACTTTCCGTTTCGTTTTCCAGGAGGATACCATGTTGGGACGTCATGACACAGTATGTGGTCACGTGCGCAGCAGGACATTGCGACGGTTTGACACCCGCTCCGACTCGCTCGGCCATCCTCGTATGCTGCTACTTGTTGTGAGGGCCGATGTAGCAGCAAAGCGGACGACCGAGCGAGCGTAAAAACGTCGCGATGTCCTGGGCCGTGATTTCGTAGCAAGGCATTATGACTTATTCTACTCTAGTCTTATCATCCACCGCTCACGGCTGGCTGATCCCGTTGATAATACGAGCGGACCGTCGCTCCGACCACTGACAAAGCGCGATAAGCGCGAAAAGGCATTATTACATTAAAGGCATCGCTACAAAATACCGCCCCTGTTCTCACTTTGTTTGTGCATGGCTGCGCAAAGAGCCATGCGCAGCCACGGCCGGGCTAGAAGAGGAGACCCGCTATCTCTACCCCCCCCCCCCTTCCCTCTGGCACACGTTTGATCGTGTAAGCTCCAACTGGACCACACACTGCAAAGTGGGATGGATGGCACACAGCACGTTACCTGTTGAGACACAGCATGTTCCTTGTATGCGTTGTGACGGGCTTCTAGGTCTGCCTCAGTAGACCGATTTCACGAAGTTTTACAACAGCACCACTGCCGCAAGGCATGCTGGTAGTCCTTAGCGAGCTAAAGGAGACCTATGGTAACATGTGAATAACAATTGTCGAATAAGGAACATCACTGCAGCCAACATTTTGACAAATGGACTTGTCTTTGTCAGGGTAGCAGCTCTAAAGAAATTAAGAACGAAAACAGCACCAGAAAACGGGCCAAGAAAGAGGGGGCAACTTACGGTCAGCACGTTTCTCCAGAGATGCCTGTCTGCTGTCCCTACAGACGACCCATAATGATGTCCCGTTCCCGTCGCTGACCCTGCTGCGTGTCGCACAACGAAATCCCATGGTGAACAGGTCACTGCGTCGGACGGCCGCCGTGTCCCACAGCCGAGAAATTGACTTTGCCCAATTCGAAAATTTAGTTGACCCACCTTCAAAACCGCCCTAGCACATTCCCAAAATTGACTTAGCCCACCCACAAAATTGACTTTGCCCAATTCGAAAATTGAGGTGACCCACCTACAGCACCGACCTGGCCCACTCCAAAACTTGACTTGACCCACCCCCAAAATCAACTTTCCCAATTCGGAAATTGAGTTGTACATCCCTCATCGAAAACCCACCTGGCCCACACCCCAAAATTGACAATGCCCAAGTGAAACATTGAGTTAACCCATGTTCAAAGAAACGACAAAGCATGAAAGCCTCAAACTCATGAGATCAGATAGAATTCGCTGAACTGTCTAAACTGATCAACAAGAAGAAAGTAAGGGATATTCGAAATTATAACTTAGGAAAGATTGAGAAAGACGTAAAATAAACACGCTACATTTAATCAGTGAGAAGAAAACTTGGCATAAGACAGGGCAAGATGTATGCACTGAAAAATAAGCCGGTAATATCATCAGCAATTTTGGTGATATATAGTAAAAGCAGCGGAAGAATTCTATACCGACCTTTACAGTACCCAGAGTAGCCACGCTACCTTCATTCAAAGTAGTGATGAACAGAATACAGAGGCTCCTTCTATAACTAGCGATTGAAGTTAGAAGGACCTTGCGAGACATGACCAGGCGAAAGGTTGCTGGAGAAGATGGAATAACAAGAGTCATGCGGCCCCCACTTAGCTAATTCCAGGACGTTCGTTAATAAAACGGAGGCAGCCTCACCCTCTCCCTTTGCAATAATACCCCCCCTTACCACCGCAGCGCCCTTGGCGCATTCTAATGTGGAATAAGCGTGGTTTAATTTATTCAGTCGGTTAAATCAAGGATGGAGGAGACATAGTGCTTGAAAAGCTTGCGGCCCTTTTACGCAATGCTTCACGATTTCAACTGCATCAGAGAGCTGGAAGAATGCCAACGTTATACTAATACATAAGAAGGGAGACGTTAGATAATTGAAAAATTATAGGCCCATCAGCGTGCTTTCAGTACTGTAAAAATATTCACCAATATGATTGCCAATAGAATCAGGACAACACTTGACTTCAATCAATCAAGGGCAAAGGCTGGCTCCAGAAAGGGATATTCTACAATGGATCACATCCGTGTCCTCAATCACGTAATCGAGAAATCTGCGCAGTACAATAAACCTCTCTATATGGCTTTCATAGATAATGAAAATGCATTTGATTCCGCAGAGATACCAGTAGTCATAGAGGCATTGTGAAATCAAGGAATTCAGGAGGCATACGTGAATATCTTGGGAAATCTCTACAAAGATTCCACCGCTAAATTGGTTCTCCACAAGAAAAGTTGAAAGTTACCTAATCAAGAAAGTGGTCAGGCAAGGAGACACAATCTCTCCAATGCTATTCACTGCATGCTTAGAAGTATTCAAGGTCTTAGACTGGGAAGGCTTAGGAGTGAAGATCAACGGCGAATATCTCAGCAATCTTCAGTTTCCTGATGACATTGTCCCTGTTCAGCAACAATGGGGATGAATTACAAGACCTGATTGAGAACCTTAACCGAGAGAGTGCAAGAGTGTGGTTGGAGATTAACATGCAGAAGACAAAGATAATGTTCAGTTGCCTGGCAAGGGAACAGGAATTCAGGATCGTCAGTCAGCCTTTAAAGTCTGTAAAGGAATACGTTTATCTAGGTAGATTACTCACAGGGGACGCAGAACCAGTGAAGCCGGGGCTGCAAAGTAAAGGAATATTTGTACCTTGGTCCGTGAACTGCTTGATAAGGAAAAAACGGGAGACGATCGGGAATATCTTTGTGGGCCGTCATGCACCGTGTTTTTGTGGGATGTTCTAAAACGCAGTGTTAAAATGAATTTGCCGATAAGTCAACTTGGGATACGTTTTCTGCCATGCGCCAATCTGTTAACGCTTCTGTGCATGCATAGCGTGTGAAGGACGCGTATGGATGTTAAGCATGAGCATATTGTTGTGACCCCTGCTCAACGGTACGTTATTGAAAGTGTGTTATATATACGAGAATTTTTCTGTGCACACAATGATCCACCCGATTGGTTACGTGTTTTGGACAAACTGACAACCCTAAATCCATTTTATCACAGCACACTGGTCAGACACTGACTAGTGGTTTTATGCTCATGTAACTATTTACAATGTACCTTCTTTTGCCAAGCCGGTAATAAAGAAAAAAAAAGAGAAAAAAGGAGCCGTGGCTTTTTAACCCATTCGCGCGTAGGAGGCGATGGCACCGTCAACCCACAATGCATTGCGCGCGAAGAAAGAAAGGCGCTCACGCCGCTTCGCCGCCGGTCACAGACAGCCGTTCAAAGCGACGCGCATGCTCTGAAGATAGCAGCCGACGGCTTTCGGCTGGGGCAGCTTAGCCGGCGTAGCGTGACTGGGCGCAAGCGACGCTCGCCCACGCACCGATAACGTCGGCCTATAAACAGGAGCCTTACTATAAACGGGCCTTAAGCGGCGCGTTTCATTACCCCAAAATCGGGCCAGTTGAACGCCTGACCCGTTCATTTCAGTGCGCGCCGTCGACTGCCTATCCACACTAAGCGGCGAGGTGCTGCCACCTATATTTCGATGTCGTGGTGAATAGAGAGCTGCGCTTTCGCTGGCGTGGCGTCGCCGTGCCGAGCGCGCATCAATGCTACGTCGGACTATAAGACGGCCTTTTATATTTAAGTAGATTCGTAAGTGGACTGGGCGCTTATCATACTTGCAACCCATACTTAACAGCCACCCAGGTTGCGCAAGGTGGCCTTTGAGGATTTGTGCAATAATTCACTTGTAAGTAAAAACAACATAATTTGTCTGAAATGTTACTGACAACTACGTTCACAGTGTGTTCCTTTTACTTTAATGTTCCCTTTATCCGCAAGCACCGTAGTGCCCCCTGCTTTCTTCCGCAAGAAACGCATGGGTAGTCGAGGTAATAATTCTAAAGTCCATGCACCTTCGGAAAAGTATCTATCTATCTATCTATCTATCTATCTATCTATCTATCTATCTATCTATCTATCTATCTATCTATCTATCTATCTATCTATCTATCTGTCTATCTATATATCTATCTAGCTATCTAGCCGCCTACGTCTTTGTGCTATCATGGTCATTTCGTTAACTTGGTAGGTACCAAAATTGGCATACTATGACAAGATTATATGACGAACATAAATGATATGTCATGACATGAATGTCATGACATGTGCGTCATGTAGGTCATGATACAGCCGCCTACGTCTTGGTGCTCTCATGGTCGTTAAGTTAACTTGGTAGGTACCAAGGTTGGTATAGTATGACAGGAGTGTATGAAGAACACAAGTGATAATTCATGACATAAATGTGATAACATGCGTGTTATGTAGGTCATGAAAATGACCCAGCCAAAAAGATTAACACTCGAAGACCACTGAAACGGGTTCGGACGTGGGTAATAAGTAAAGGAAACACTAAAGGATGCTGGTATAAGTCATAGTCATGAGCATGACTCAGCAAAAATGAGAGTTACTCAGCGAAAAATTGTTCACACTCAAAAGCCACTGAAATGGGTTCTAACGTGGGTACTAAGTGAAGGAAACACTAAAGGATGCTGGTAGAAGTCATATTCATGAGCAGGACTCAGCAAAAATGACAATGACTCAGCGAAACGAGATTAACACTCAAAAGCCACCTGAATGGGTTCGGACATAAATGGTAGGTCATGATATGCGTGTCGTGTAGATCATGGAAGAGCCGCCCTACGTCTTGGTGCTCTCAGTGGTCATTTCGTTAACTTGGTATGCTCCGCGCGCACATGCTTCGCATAACATCGATTCCCACAGGGCGTGAGATCTGCCGGCTTCCTTTGCTGCCATTCTAGAGCTCCGCCGAATCACTTTGAGGTTCGAAGGCCAAGTTTCCTCCATGACAATTAAGTGCAAATGATGTTTCATAGTGTTCTGGTTCAAACTACTACGCTCCGCTCCCATGGTTCAGTGCTCACCGGCTTTCCAAGTGTACACTGGCGCAGCCGAGCGCGCAGCAGCGGTCGAACTGCCGCCGGTCCTGCCGTAAAAAAAAAGAAAAAAAAGAAAAAACAAAAAAGAATCATCCGGTTAACGCGACACGGCGGCAAGCACCTGCGCGGCCACCGACTCACGAAGGGACAGGCTAGGCGAAGGGACAGGCTGGCACTCCCTTAAAGATTTTTAAGGGAGTGCCACTGCCTGAAACTTATGCAAGTGTTTGACACCACTTCACTGCATACAGCACAATTTCTTCGTTACACCCGAGCATTTTCAATGGCTCAGCTTATCTGAGCTTAGAACTTCTATAGAGGTATTTTCCTGCACGCTGCGCCGGCTCTATAAACGCCGGCGTCCTACTGCGCATACCGATGGTCTGGTGAGGTTGCGTTGCTGGCTGGTAATGATGGCACATCGCTGACGCCGGCACCCTCTATGTGCATTCTCACCGACGCCCTCCTTTTAATTCGCTGTATTTTCCGTCATATGCGGTCACTTCTTAGCTCCCACACAGGCTTCATTGCTGGCTATGTTTATGGCTGGCGTTAGTTACCGATGACTGCAGGCAGCACGGGCCTTCGCCACCGCAGCGCGGGAACCGCTGCCACACGGCATTTCAGATCTGTGCCGTAAAACTCTCTTCTACAGACACATTTTGTGCGCCCCAAAAGCTAACAGTGAACGGTATCGAGCATCAAAGATTTAAACTCTGAACAATCGCTGGCTGCATTGAGCAGCTGCATTGAAAAGCGGACTCCTTGAAAGTGAACAGCAATTCCAACAATGTCTTGGAGAACTAATGGATTTATCGAAACATAAACCCAACACAATACCAGGAGGGGTAAAAGGCAAGCATTCAAACGAAGCATTAGGCAACTAAAAGATAACACTATTTTTCATAGGGCTTCCATAATTGAGGCCGCGTCCCAGTCTTCGAAAACACGACCATTCTAAGTAGGGCTCAAGGCGGAATAACACGGGGATAATTTGAGCGTATGAAATCGACAAAATGACGGAGATATGTGTGAGCTTTGTATCTTTGGCTTATCGGAGAAAGAAAAACGTTTTCTAGGATTATCGCCTTCAAATGACAAGGTGTGAACAAATTTTCGCAGCGAAGCTGTTTAAGCCAGCCATAATTTGTGGTTCGTAACAAGAAACTATATCAAGAAAAATAAACTTCCTTGCCGAGGCGGGAGGCAAACCCGCGTTTCCACGGTCTAAAGGCGAGCGTGTTAACCACTCCGATAACCAGACCATACAGCCTTTTTTTTTTTCGCGCATAAATGCATGTTATGTACGTGTGGCTGTATTGCCTAGTGCCGGGATTGTGTCGAAGCCCGGCACTAGGCCATACAAGCCACACGTACATAACATGCATTTATGCGAACCATATGATTGCGTTCGAGCGTCGTCGTCTTCGTCCGCAGCTGGCGCGTTCGCACGCTCGCGCTCTGCGAGGTGAAGAAGAGGTTTTGCGCGCTATGCTTGGGAAAGAGATTAAGAAAATGAGAGCGAGAGAGAGAGAGACGCTTTCACGCAGTGGCTCTCCTGGAACGCGTTGTCGCCATTGCAACGCGGTGGAACGCGGTGTCGGTGTTGCAAGCTGCGCTATGCAACGCGCACTGACGGCCGTAAGTCCGAGACGCGCGAACAGAAATCATCATCATCATGAGTAATAAGATTAAAAGTTTGCGCGCACTTGCGGAAAATACTGGGCTGCGATCGCCCAGCTTCGCTGTTTCAAGTGTTGCGTGACCGAGTGCAAGGTTAAGCGTTTTCTTTTAGGACAACAGTGTCGCAGTTAGCAAGAAATGAGCAGTATAGTGGCCTGAATAACACGGCTTCGATTACGGATAAAGTCTGGTCCCGGCTCCGGGCCGTGGACAGAGCCAGGGAGGTGGCTGGCAGGCACGAGCTGACAGACTAGGGTGCCTACATGCAAAACGGCGTTGCATGTAGGCTCCCTATGACAGACTACCTCTCCCCTTGAACGACACCTGTTGTCGAATAAAGTTGTACCTACCTACAGATAAAGGTACTGTGGACGGTTAGCGCCTCATCACTTATCATCACGTAACCTACATGGCGCTGGAAGATTACGTTGTCCATTCTTGACAACCATGGTACTGTTAGCCAGCGCTGCTAAATCACGTGTTGGCAGAATGAAAAATGTTGTGCCAAACTGAAACTGCTTGATCCACTCGCACTGCACTGCATAGCAGTGATGGTTTTGCCAATCGATATAGGCAACCCGACATCATGGCACTTTAAATTAACACTGCCCCGCAGTTCAACAAACATTGCCAAATATAATCGTATACACAGCGCCATTGTCGGCGCCGTGTCGGCGGCGTAGAGTTTTCCTATTAAAATCACTAGGGAGAACTCTGGCGCGGAAATGTTTTAGCTAGCAGGTGAATGATGGTTAGTACAAGCATGTATATCTCGGATTTTCACGCCTATAGCTTCATACGTTCCCGGCGTAGTCGGTGTTCGCGTGACCACAGATGGTCCAAAAAATCTAGAAGGTCAAAGTGAACCAATAGAGGGAGTTGATGGCGCCAGTGGAGGCAAAGTTAATTAAGGCGGATTTAATTAAGGTAGAGTTCATTACGGCAATCGAAGCCACGACTATTGGTGGGAGCCGAAACCTCGACCTTCGGCGGTCGCGATGCTATCGCATTCATCCACGCAGAGATATGTAAGTGCCCCTTAAATTTTTTATATAGTTTATATACAAACTATATAATTTGATTCATATATGGCCCAAATTTTAACGCAATGTCATTTTTCTAAACGCAGAAACCCAATGAATTTCGGTATATATGCCCTGTCACTACGCATTGTGCCGCTTGGAACGCAATATTTTGTTGAAAATGAACAGCTCGCAACGTGAACAAAGCCGTTCGAAGCCATAGGAAGAAAGTTTAGACAAATCCACGTATGCTAAGCATTGCTCCCATGCTGGCTCAGCCACTATGTGTGCAAGCTTCTAGAGATGCAAGCGCCAGCGTTTCCTCTATAGCAATTTGTGTAGGAAACTCTAAGCACTGCGGTGACCATAAACAAAGAAAACGGCCACGATCAGCTACGTCTTCTCTAACCTGGACAGCCAACCCTGGCACGGCCTCAGTGAGGCACATGCGGCGAAGCCTGCTCCTTATTCGTTTATTTCTTGCTCCCCGCTGCAAGCGCCGGAGCTTCGGCTGTTTGCGCGCTCGGAAATGTTGTTCTCCCTCGTAGAAGACAACGACGGCTCTGTTATGAGCGCCGAGTATATTCCGTGCGTGCTTGGCTGTTGGCGCTCTCCCCCCTCTAGTGTATATGCCTAGACCCTCTCCTCCACCCCCTTTCTCTGGCTTGTGTTGCGGCTCTCCAGGTCTTTTTCCTGACTGTACGCAGCAGACGTGGGTTTTACGCTAACGTCATTACTTCCGCTTCTCTCGTACGTTTCGTTTAATACTGTGCAGCACTACGCAAGCTGCGACACCGTCGCCTTCGCTTCAAAAGATCGAATTGGCGATGCATTCAGAGATAAATGTATGGCCAGTTAGTGGTCCCGAAAGGACAGCTGTCATTGCAGTCAAATGCTTCTTTATTAGTTCGGGCACATACTCAAAATACTGGGAACGATTGTATGCACGCTGACTCGCGTTCTTTCTGGAAGTTTCGTCTTTTGGCCCCCGCTCTTTATGTCTTGATACTTGGCGTGGTGAAGTTTCTTTTTATTTATTTATTTTTCTTACGTCCTCGGTCACCTTTCTTAAGCAAACTTACAGTTTCTGCATGTAAGTGAAGTGACGTAGGAAAAGGCGCTTCCCACCTATTATAGCGAAGCTGCATAGCTATACCTCCCAATGGGCCTGTCGCATCCGTAGGCAAAAACTCGGGAGGCGCGCCTCGCGTGCGCCGCTGAGTTCGTTGCACCACCAGCAGATGGCACTCGCCTCCACGCATCCGCGGCAGCGGCGGCGCCGGCCGTGCGGGGATAAGCAAAAAAGAACGAGAAAGCTCGCCCTCGCGCATAGCGCTCGCCGCAAGCGTTTCCCGGTGAAGATTACGGTTGCATAAGCTGCAGTTGCCGGAAAGCGGCAATTGTAGCATACGAAGCAGGGGGTGTCGTAACTAGTCCTCCGTATGTAAGAGAAGAAGTCGCCTAGGAACTGAGTTGTGTTGTGAAAGGGGCAATGGTAAGGCCACGTATAGTGAGGATTCCTGAAGTGCAGCGTGCATACGAGGCGCGTCGAAAGTGTGTTTAAGTGCATTTCGCTTCTTTCTGATCCACTCTATGTAGGTACACGAAGTAGCGGAGCAAGCCAAGTCGCAGGCCGTTGAGACGTCTTAGGCTAATAATTAGGTAAAGTGCATGTGAATGTCGCCATGTGTATAATTTCAAGCTACGTTGTGATGGTTTATTTATTTATTTATTTTACCCTAAAGCGTACAGAGCTTTACAGAGGGGAGTGGGGTACATAATTAATGGCAAACAAATTACCAAACGTAATAATATGTACAATACTAATAACATATACAATACATTGTAGGAGGCAATGTTAGGCTAAGACAACGGAAAGTTCGAATGTTCTCGTTGTCGTTGACAGCTTCGCTGTCCCACCATCTTCACAGCGTGAATTGGAGACCAATTTTTTAGTTGAATGCTAATTCACCTCACCAACCTAAAAGAGGGGATCGTGATTATATCCAGTGACTTAATGGTCATATAGACCTTATAGAGTTATTGGACGGTGTAGGCCCTGCATTGATTCGCAGAATGTCTTTAAACATAAAAAATTCAGTGTCATTCCACTCTGTGAAGGTGCATCAACAGCGAAGCTGTTTATGTCGCGATTGACGGTTGCTCCGGTGAAACGTTCCAAGTTTGCGGGATCGGGGTCTCATGGACGGTTCGCATTTCTTTTCGCCTCGCGATGCTGGCCGCGGACGCCATCATGAGAAGGCCGCGGACGCCAAGCGTAAGCGTGCTGCCCGCTGATCGTCGGTGGTCTCCTTCCGCCGCCGCCGCGCCCATTCCCTTTTCTGTTCACGCTGTCGTTCTTGGTAGACACGCGGTTCTTCTTCAGACCGTACAACACGCGGCCTACCCATTTCACAGTCAGAGCAGAACCGAGGAAAGGTGTCTGCGTAGAGCATGGCGTAAGGCGACAGAAGACACTCAGATTGCTGGCGCTAGTTTGATTACGCGGTATGGCTTAGACGTGTGTGGCGCGAACGTAGACATGACCTACGCGGGTCAAAGTGTCTTATTTGTTCTTATCAGCTTAATATCTCATACGGGTTTTATTAGGATTCAAGATATTGAACTTATATTTGCAAGTTGGCGGAGTGCTTGAAGCCTGCTTCACCTCCGTCGTGGGTCGGCCCGGTATTCCACTATCTTCGGGATTTTTGGTCTATACGGACATCGATCCGCTAGTTTCCAGCGGATCGATGTCTAGGTTCGCTGTAAAACTAGGTTCGCTAGGTAACTAGGTTCGCTGTAAAACATGCATGCAAATAGAGTTTATCAGAGACCCCAGCCAGCCCAGCTGTGTTGGACAAGCGGGACTTCATCAAATTCAAGAGTATGCACTGTGCTGCAGCCCACCTGTTATTATTGCTTCGCGGGTGAGAATCTCATGTGGATCTAGGGTTGCTAACTCTCGAATGGACAAAGTAGGCACAGGGGGCGGGGGGTTGGAGGAGGGCTTGCGATGACCGATCCTATCAGTGGCAGGAGCCGCCAGTCTGTATGTCGAAAAATGTTGAGCAAAATTTTTACTACTTCACTGTCACAGTTCACTATAAATGGGCAGTAGATTTGCCTGAATAACACGGCGTCAGATGCAAATAAAGGTACTGTGAACTGTTTGGGCCTACAACAGAACCAAAGCCACGACAAAAACGAGACCACATTTGTGGTAATGACTGTGCCACAGAACATACACAAAAAAGGTGCGAACGAGCTTTCAGGCATCATAAAAAGGGAATCTGGTTTATTTATTGTTATTCAGTAGAAAAAAAATCATGAGCCATTCCACTCTGTGAAAGTGGAAGACCAGCTAAGTTGTTTAGCACGTAGGTGCGTTGCCCCTCGGGAGTCCGGACTATACGCGGCTTCCCCATTACGACGACAGAAGTTAAATTCAAATGGAGAACGGCAACTTGTCTTTCTGGTGTTTTATATACATTCGCGAGGACAACGGGACCGACGCCCCGAGGAGCCGGAGGAAACTAGACACGCGTGACGTTTTGACGGTACCGCCACCGCGGGAGAGCGGAAGGGGAGGAAACTAGATACGCAAGCGCTTGGAACGCCGACAAAGAGAGGGTGGTGCAAACATAGACATTGCCGACGCGGGTCAAACAGCGGCAAATCTTTGAGAAACCTTTATTATCTACCTGAGAGTCTACTGTTCTCGAAAATGGTGCCTATTGATAACTAATCTACCGAAGGGACGCCGATGAGCCAACTATAGAAGAAGAGGCCGACGAACGCGCGAGCAATGGCACGAGTGCGTTCGCACAGGTCCTGAGTTTTTGAAACGCAGAACAAAAATGAGTGCAAACCTAGCCATAAACAGCTTCGCTGTAAAGACTAACACAATCAATATCAAGAACACTATCAGGGCAATCACACAGCATGGTTACGAAACATCAATTACGGCGAGTAAGAGAAACATCCGTTGACAATGTGCGTTTGACTACATATATTTTGACATTGCTTATCGGAACCTTGAAGAGTTATGTTCAATTACTATAAAATTATTCAATGTATTCGATTCGCCAATGGCAACTGGAAGAAATGATTAATTAATAGTGTCAGTCAAACGATCTATTCACTACATGCTAAAATGAATAAATAGAGGACGCAGTGCTCGATTTGGTTGAAGAAGTACTGTTTCGCCGTACGCCGGACAAATCGCGTATCTTACTCGCGAACAATGGATGCGAGAAAATATCGGTACAGCGTGGTGGTGAAGTTGCATGCGAATACCACGCGAGGGCGCTCCTGCTAACGCCGTGCGGGGTAAACTCAAGAAGTGTGTGTCCTAGGCCCAGCCCATAGCGTTTGTTACAGTATTATCTGGAGCGACATGTAACGCGTACCTCCGAGACCCGGTGATCTATTAAAGTAACGGAATGGATGCCACGACAGGGTATACGCTTGTCGAGGACGGCAGATAATTAGGTGCTGTCATCAGGTTGGGAAATTTGCAGGCGTAAAATGGCTTCAGCTGGCGCTCAACTGGCGTTCAACCTGTCTTCCCGGTTTTTTATATACATTCGCGTGGATGACAGGACTACCACCACCACGAGGAGCCGGATGAAACTACAATGGACATTTGCGACGTTTCGAGGGCATCGCCACCACGGGCGAACGTAAGGAAAGCAAACTAGATATTCAAGCACTTGGAACGTCGACAAAGAGGGCGGTGTGAACGTAGACATGGCCGACGCTGTTCACACAACGGCAAATGTATGACAAACCTTTATTATCTACCTGGGAGTCTACTGTTCCTCAAAATGGTGCCTATTGATAACTGATCTACTTAAAATTGTATATCCGAGGCACACCGATGAGCCAAGTGTGAAAGAAGACAACGAGGAAGGTGCGAGGGGTGGCACGAGCGCGTTCGCGCGGGACCTAGGCATATGTGGAAGCACAAGAAAAATGCACGCAATCCTATAGGCATAAACAGCTTCGCTGTTAAAAACAACAACAAAAGTAAAGACATTTAGCCGTCCTGACTGGGTGAAGTAGGGACATGGGCATTTCCTCAAAAGTCAGGACTGTCCCGCGAAATTCGGGAAAGTTGGCAACCTTATATGGATCCTGTAGCGGCAAGCCTAAGCGATGACGGCATTTGGTCATAGTTTTTACCTCGTCGGTGTCTTTGGGGTACTCACACAACATACGTGACTGGTTGGTTTTAACGTGGCATAGAGTACAGTTAGAAGACGGAAGATTCCATAGTTTGTGAAGCCAAGCGGCTTTGCGAGCACTGCTCGTGCGCAGACGAAACAACACGGTACTCTGCAGGTGGTTGAAACACCATGTAACCAATGCCCTCTCTGCTGAGAGTCCCAGTGCGAGGGATGCAAAAAGTTGTCACAGTTTCACCTGAAAGGCGAAGCATCAATTGCGATAGCAAATTTGTAGAGAGCTATACGGAGTAAACGATATTAGCTTTATCAGCTGTATATCTTGGACATTAAGCAGCACCGGCAACACGCAGAACTGTTGTCGACGCCGTCGGCGTTTTGCCCGCGTTCGCTCAATATGCGTGCGGCGTTGGTGACTGTTGCCGGAGCCTCTGATATAAATAGGCACTTGGTGCCGCAGCTAAACGTCGCCTCCCTTTCCTCCCCCACGGCCTCTCGCGCGTCGGAATTATGCGCGTTTGCTCTACATATATGGTGATTGTAAAGGAGGGAAGAGACGCCTACTTCTGCAGCCCTTAAGCGAGCACGGCGCAGAACGCGCGTTTGTTCTCCGCCGTGCGTTCACTCCCCGTGAAAGTGCGCGCCCCTCGCGCCCTTTCACTCGCACATACAGCGTTCGGCGGCACGCGGCGACGATTTCATCTCCATTGACGTCATACGGAACCTCACGGCGATGGCGACGGCGACGCCGACGGCAGAAATCTGCTTTTTAGTGTCCATATAATTGCTCTCGCAATAAAATGGCTGCGCACAACGCTGTTAAGCGCTCCCGGGCCGTCAGGTGGAGTTAATGTCGACGAATAAGAATGCCTAGAGCTAGCGAAGACACCCGACCTCTAATTGCCTGAAACTTCACCGCGGAATGGAAATCCTTAGAGAAAGTTATAGGTTATATATAGGCACGCAATAATGGTGACGTTGGTGCCAACTTGGTACAGTTGGTACAGTAGATTCGTAGGGTGGGTGGGTGGGTAAACTTTATTGATTCACGACAGAATCATGTGAGGGGGGGGGGGGAGGGGAGAAAGGGAAGCAGGACGACGATGGGCCCTCAGGCCGCTCTAGATGGCCGGGCACATTTGTGCTTCGGCGACCCCTCTGGCCCAGCCCACTGTCCGAAGCTGTAAGTCCGGTTGCGAGCTGCGCAGAGCAGCCTCCCATCGCTCCTGGTGTAGGGAAGTGTACGCTCATCAGAGGACCTCGAAAAAAACAACGATAGCAATTGTGACGCAATGATCAGGCAGTCTACTTGCGAGCCATACTAAACAGCCACCCAGGTTGCGCAAAGTGGGCTTTGAACATTTGCGAAATAATTCACTTGCGAATAAAAACAACATAATTTGTCTAAGATATTACGAAGAACTGCGTTCATGGCGTGTGCCTTTCACTCTAACGTCTCCTTTTATCCTTTAGCACGAGTGCCACCTGGGGCGGGGGGGGGGGGGGGGGGTTATTCTGTAAGAATCCACCTAGTGCCCTGTCCACTTTGGCTGTCGCCATTGGCAAGCGCGTTATGAGCGCGAAGGTGCCCGAATTTTTTTATCTTTCTTGCATGGCCAACATTTAAGGAATACGATTTTTCTAAACGCAGAAATGCAATAGGATTCGGTACACATGCCCTATCACTGCGCATTGTGCCGCTTGGAACGCAATCATTTGTTGAAAATGAACAGCTCGCAACGTGAACAAAGCCGTTCGAAGGCATAAGGAGAAATGTTCAGGCAAATCCACGCATGCTAAGCATTGTTGTCATGCTGGCTCAGCCACTATGTGTGCAAGCTTCTAGAGATGCAAGCGCCAGCGTTTCCTCTATAGCAATTTGTGTAGGAAGCTCTAAGCCCTGCGGTGACCGTAAACAAAGACAACGGCCACAATCAGCTACGTCTTCTCTAACCTGGACAGCCAACCCTGGCACGGTCTCCGTGAGGCACATGCGGCGAAGCCTGCTCCTCGTTCGTTTATTTCTTGCTCCCCGATGCAGGCGCCGGAGCTTCGGCTGTTTGCGCGCTCGGAAATGTTGTTCTCCCTCGTAGAAGACAACGACGGCACTATTGTAAGCGCCGAGTATTTTCCGTGCGTGCTTGGCTGTTGGCGTTCTCCCTCTAGCGTATATGCCTAGACCCTCTCCTCCATCCTCTTTCCCTGGCTTGTATTGCAGCTCTCCAGGTCTTTTTTCCTGGATGTATGCCGGAGATGCGCGTTTTACGCTAACGTAATGACTTCCGCTTCTCTCGTTCGTTTGGTTTAATACGGTGCAGCACTAGGCAGGCTGCGACACTGGCGCGTTCGCTTCAAAAGATGAAATTCGCGAGGCATTCACAGATAAATGTATGGTCAGCTAGTGGTGTCGAAAGCACATTTCATTGCGGTGAAATGCTTCTTTATTAGTGAGGCCACGTGCTCAAAATACTGGAAACTATGTTATGCACGCTGGGTCGCATTAGTTGTTGAAGTCTCGTCTTTATTTCCCTTTCTTGTATGTTTTAGTGTTCGCGCGTGCGGAAGTTTCCGCTTTATTTGTTTATTTTTCACACATCCTCAATCTTCTCTTTTAAGCAGCGGGCGAATTGACCTTCGCGCTACCTCTCGCTTCAACGCAACCTAACCTAACCTAACCTAACCTAACCTAACCTAACCTAACCTGACCTTTTTTTAGGGGCGAAGCTCCTTAGGGTGTGGGTCTGTCCCTCCTCTGTAGTATGTAGTAGTAGTCGTCGTCATCGTAGTAGGTAGCCACGTCTACTTTTATGAAAAAAAAATTCCGAAAGTTGTGTCCGTAGCGCGGAATCGAACCAGGGTTTCCTGTGTTTGTCCGTTTGTACGCGCAACGCTTCCCGATACACCAGGGACCCCTCGTGGCCTCTCCGCCTTACCCCCGTATTCATAAACGCTCCTCGATTTGAACTTGACTTGCCACCGCCTTGGGCAGCGTGTTCGAAACGCGTTGAAGGCGCTGGCAAGTCAAGTTCAAGTCGAGGAGCGTTTATGAATACGGGGGTTATACTCTCTCAGCAGTCATGTGATGGTGTCGGCAAACGCGGTGCACGTTCCGGCATGTGTAAACGGCTGCGTAAGACACTGTGGCCTCTCCCCCTTACTAGAGAGTACTGCACGTTTCTAACGCGTTTGTGCTAGCGTCCCCTTAAGAGGGAGATGGTGCAATTATAATGAAGGGCGCTGTTATAAAATAGGAATGACGTCACATATGGCGCGTGTCATTGGTGGAAGTTAATCGTTCGATTTAGTGCGGCGAGACTGGGTGAATTACACGGAAGATTCACGGTTTACCGATGATTCCCTCCGGAGCTTCGCCCACTCATCATCATTCACCCCGTGGATATGCGGTGTTTTTTTTTTCATAAAAGTAGACGTGGCTACCTACTACTACGACGACTACTACTACTACTAGTGCTACTACTACTACTACTTCTACTACTACTACTACTACTACTACTACTGCTACTACTACTACTACTACTATTACTACATACTACAGAGGAGGGACACACCCACACCCTAAGGAGCTTCGCCCCTAAAAGTAGACGTGGATACCTACTACTACGACGACGACTACTACCAGTACATACTACAGAGGAGGGACAGACCCACACCCTAAGGAGCTTCGCCCCTAAAAAATTCAGTGGCCATTTAGCGGTAAATGCGAGAGAAATGGGTGAGCATTACGTGGCACATCCTTGATGTCTCGGATTTATTTAAACCACGTTCACCACATTGCAAA
Organism: Dermacentor silvarum; assembly: GCF_013339745.2. Taxonomy (NCBI): domain Eukaryota; kingdom Metazoa; phylum Arthropoda; class Arachnida; order Ixodida; family Ixodidae; genus Dermacentor; species Dermacentor silvarum. The sequence continues at coordinate 26,388,105 of NC_051163.1, forward strand.
TTGTTGGTTAGGAGCTCGCGCGCGACCCACGTCCTGCCCCGTCGAGGAAGTGCGACTGACGGTGTTCCGCAGAAGACCATCGTGTGTATATATATATATATATATATATATATATATATATATATATATATATATATATATATATATATATATATATATATAATTGAAGAAAAGAGAAGACGACGTACGTTGTATTAGCACAGTGTATTTTGCAACGTTTCGGCTGGTGGACCAGCCTTCGTCAAAGCAACAAGTACATGCGATCGCGTTTCCTTATATACACGCTATACATAAGATTGTGTTGTGCACAATAATGATAATGACAATGCAACGTAACATTCGCGATAACAGCGGCGAAGCTGATCATACGGTAAGTGATTTGGCATTCTCTTAGTACTCGCCACAGCATAGTCAAATCGCACGTAACGAAAGATAGAGATACAATTCGCAATTACACTATATGCAGGCATGTACCGGCCGTAACTAATCATGTAATCTCAGCAGAGGTGGCATACAGCCCACGTGGCACACAACACAGGGATCATTGCAATGCAAGCCACTCGATATCAATAACAAACATGGAAATGTGGCTCACACGTGGCATACAGTAAAGGAACGAATCGTTAGTTTACTAACCAACAACCTGTGGGGGTACTAAAGCGCCATGCGACAGTACAATGCAGGTGATACGCACTGCTCAGTAACCGCCATAGTTGAGCAGGCTGAATGATGATGATGAAATGATGATGATAAGGAGAAAAAAATGTAGTTTTTAAAGAAAGCTACGTTTAATGGCAGACATCGGGAGTCACGGCTAAAGTCAAGGATGCTTAGTAGGAACACTAGTTAGTGTGCCTGTACTTTCGTTAATGCCAGATGACACGGTGTTAAATTTATAGATCAGGTAAGACTCGCGGACTTCGCGATCGTGATGGGAATGAAAGCCTGATTCAAGTATAGTAACCCTGAGGTTTTCGAAAGAATGCCCTGGTAGGCGAACATGTTTTGATAATGGTAGGTTAGGAAGCGTGTTAGCATGCGATCTGTGGTTATTAAAGCGTATTCGGAACGAGGTTTCTGTTTGGCCAATATACTGTTTTCTGCAAACAGTGCACTCAAGAATATATATTACATTGGAGGTGTCGCAATTAAAGGATCCGTGAATTTTTAGGGTAAAGTCTGAAAATGTGCTAATCGCTTTCTGGGTGGTTTGCATATGCCTACACACCTTGCAACGTGCTTTGTTGCATGGGGCGCAGCCAGATGTTTTATTCTGCTCATTTAATTTTGAGGAGGTTAACATATCGCGGAGGTTTTTACCCCGTCGGTACACGACGCGAGGCGGTTCGGGAAATATATCGGAAAGATGTTCACTTTGGGCAAGGATATTGTGGTGGCGTTTCAATATAGAAGAAACTTTTGGCGCTGATGCCGAGAATGTTAGCACAAGATTGGTATTGGTACGTCTTTCGGGTAATCGATTACCGCTAAGAACATCGGCTCTACTTAATTGGTCTGCTCGGCATATGGCGTCGTCAATTAAGTTTGATGGATACTGCCGTTTAACGAGAGCACTTTTAAGTTGTTCGCAATTAGAAATAAAATCTTTGCGATCAGAACACAATCGCTTGAAGCGGTGAGCCTGACTGTAGGGGATACCGGTTTTGCAATGTCGTACATGGCTGCTCTGGAATATATATATATATATATATATATATATATATATATATATATATATATATATATATATATATACCAACCACGTGCCCGGCTTCGTAAATTTCACACGCTTACATTTTTTTCCCACTTTGACACTCCTAATGTTAATGCATTACAGAAATTGTGCTTAGAGGTTCTGTAATGGCTTTGCGTAATGGAAACGGGGGCTTGAAGGAAAAAAGCAATAGAGAAGAAGATAAAGAAACGAAAGGACGTGACAGAGCAGCGAAATAATGTGAAACGAGAAGGAACGCAGAAAGAAAAGAAGAACTGCGAAAGGATGAGAGGGATGCAGTGCATTGTGGGCGTGATAGGCATACGTTGACGGCACGTGAATAAGCGGCGTGCGTGAAGAGAGTCCGCTGTGGAGCGTGACGACGGAAAGCGCCGACGCGCAGAGCATCGGAGCTCTTGCATTCACTGACGACGCCGCCTCAAGAAAAATGGGACCGCTGTGTTGTGGAGGTTGCGACCCAGCACGCGGAGTAGCTTGCAGGTGATTTGCGCATTCGGAGAAGATATTTTGAACAAGAAATTGTTTCTGGATGGACGGACGGCCGGACATCCCCTTGTACAGAAGTGGTGACAGCTGTCACATTGCCATGAAGGAAGAATTCGTGTAACCTAATTTTGTTCATGCCCTGACAGATCTATAGATTTCTCCTTTATCCACCAATCATCTATCCTCCTTTCCTTATCTTTATTTCTAACCACATACTTTTAAATTTGAGGTTTATGAGAAAAAAGAGCGCTAGGTGATGTTCTAAATTAAAAATGCACTGTACAGATTAAGCAGACCTTTAGTTATCTTTTTCTTTTGAATACACCAAACGCCATCAAATTCACTGGAGTGAATACCGAGCAGAACAATTTATCCATTCCCATGTATTTAGTCTGGAAATCCTGCGGTAAAACTTCCTTATAAACCTGTAACTTTCGTTTTAGCCTACGTTGAACGATACACTGCAGACTTTCTTAAATCACGGACACATTTCGAGCCTCGATCTGTCTTTGTGATTATGAGGCCTGCGAAAAAAATGTGCCGGTGCACGTGGCGTCGGCCCGTGTACCAAGAGTGGACATAGTACCGCATCTCCGGTTGTCTCTGCGTGCTTGTCTGGGGGCACGTCGGGAAGAGTTGTTTGCTTATGCAGTGCTCGTGGGTGCTCTTGCGGGAACACCTGCGAGCACTTGGCTTTGGATTTCTGTGTTTATATGGCGAGGCGTCCAGGGTATAACAACGCTCCCGTGTGGTTGCCTTCGCATCATTGCATTGTCGGTGACAGTCTGCAGTGGAAGTAAGCGTTCTCAAACGGGTCGCAGCCACTGTTTTGTCCCAACTCACACTGCTTAAGCGAATGGAACTGACCAGAGGTGCATACGCGGTTGCACACAGTGTTTCCCTGAGCTCGTTGGTTGCATATAGCAAGAAAGTTTTCCAGCAGATATCCCTTCCTCCCTCGTGCTATAAAGAAGTCTCAATACAAATATTAAACCGGGACCAGCGGTGTATCGCCATCCATTCATACCATACCTTCTGGCAACTTTTCCTGCTACTTTTGAGAGACAGGTAGGTGGAAGAGAGACAAAAGTTGAGCAATAATCTTACGAATATAAAACTTCAAACAGTGGTGTATTGTCTTCCATACCGTCCATGTCTTCTCGAGGTATTTTTGTCACGCCCATTCACTGGCGACGCAATGTCGGCGTCTATAACTCACTAAAGATGTATTGTCGATACGGTGTCGACACAATAGGGGCATGCTTCTTTCTGAGTGAATCTTTCGTTCCTTTTTCCAATATTGAATATTCGCGGTAGAGTGCCGAGAGACAAGTGATATGCACAATGCTTGATGAACTTCACAGTCGGCCAGTGTAAAACGAAAAGTTCAAGGACAGTGTACCCAAAGGCACTCCGCGCAGAAGACTGCATCTGTGTTGCTGAAGTTCCTAAGGTGTACGGGCCTGCAGCGAGTGTTCAAATTCTCGCCGGCATTAGAGACAGTTTACGTTGACAGCTAAGATAACACTAGCTAAGAAGACAGCTTTGAGCCAAAGTAATGGAACGCGTCAGAAACCATCTGGATGACGTTTCTGCGACATGACGCCACCTCGCGTCGACTACGAAAACCTGAGAGTCGCACATATTATATCTGTATTTTAACACCTTGCCTGTTCGAACCTGTGAAAAACATAAGATCACTTACAGTAAGCGCATTAAAAAGCTTGACTACGTTTTCCTGTGAGCAGACGACGGGAAGTTTTCAAGCCTTCTACTAGAGTGTACTAGAATGGGGGAGTGGGTCCAGCGGACGCCTTAGCAAGCGCCGAGGGTGAAGCAAAAAACGCGGAAATTGTGGCGGTGCTGCCGTCGCTTTATTCTGAATCTCCGGCCAATAAACGTTGGCTCCAGCTGTTTCGGCAGCACTCATTGGCTGAGGCGAGCTTGCGGGCTGAGTAGCTGTCACCTGCTCGACGTACCGTCGTTGTTGCGTGGTTTGCGTTCTTTCCGCCGCTCTTTTTCCATTTTATTTACAATAGATCGGTAGGGAATAATCTCAGTGTTACCGACACCGAGTATCCGCCTGTCAAAGCTCCATGCAGCCGCGATAGGGTCTTCGACGCGAGAAGCGTCCGGCCGGCTAGCGGGACCGTTCATTGGGAAGAAAGTGAGGGTGGCGCCACCTGGATTTTCAATAAAAAATGCCTCAGCGCAGAGCCTTCGTTGGACCCACTCCCCCAATCTAGTACACTCTACTTCTACTCAGCCAGCATCTTGTTTGGACAACAAAGTAGCCTGCTTCGTTTTCGACTTCGATGCTGCCTTCGCGAAGCCGTCTCTTTTGCCGGCTTTGTAAAAATCGTAACGGACTTAAGATTGCCGCTATCCACTTAGCGGTCTGTTTAGTCGTCTACGGGAAGCATTGGAACACAGCCATAATAAGCTTTAAAAACACTGCCAGCTACCACTAAATGTATTACACAGTTTACTTCGCCTCTGATTTTCTATCTGTAGGGTAGCAAACGGACGCTCGTCAGTTTGCTCTCTTTACCTTTCTTCTCCTTGATTTCTCCCTGCCTATGTCTCTCTCTTTCCAACATCAAATTGTATACGAATTTATGAACGGCCATACGAATTTTATGAATGTTTGTAATTTTGGATTAGGTAGGGCGAAGATTCCTTTTTCTCCCTCGTTCTGGGTCTCTAGGTGTGATATATCTCAGTCTCGAATTTCATTAAGAGAATACATGGGCCAGGTGTATAAGCGAAGCCTTGATTTATACACTGCATCAGTGGGAGGCACTCTCTCAGCGCCGTCTGCAGTTTTCACTGAAAGAAGCTAGACCGACACTGATCCACGAACGAGCGAAGACAAAAGCCGATGGAACCCACGAAAAGGCGTAAGTGCATACGTCGTGGAAGTATCAGAACAGTGACGTAGAGAACGTGTGCGAGTCGTATGGATCGTGTGCGCCTCCCTAGCGGCTTCCTTATCGGGCCCTCCTCCAGGGAGCGGCTCAAAAGCTGATGCCCGCAAGGGAAATTTGCCATACCAGGACGGTGACGGAACGCGTCGCAGTGCGGTGTTCGCCACGTAAACACGTAATAGCAGCAGCTGTTGGCGAGATTGTCTTGAAGCGCATGGAGTGGCAAAATGGAGATGAATAAGCAAAGGCGTCGGCGACGAAAAGGTTTTCACCAGAGTTAAGCTTTCGAGGCGAACCAATCACACCCCCTATGATGGAGCACTGAGCATAGCAGATACGGTGCACGCCATCTAAGGAATAAGCGGATGACGTTTATACGACATGCGGATACAGCGAATGGCACTCGCACAAAGGTATGTAAGAAGGGAGAAAGAAAATGAACAAAAATATTGCAGGAAGAAGATATGGAAGCGGAGTTCCTCGAATAAGACCTCCCCCATCTGATTCTCCCGAGAGATTGTTTCCGCTGCGCGACTTCGCTTTCGTCGACTTGGCTTGGCTGAATGATAAATCGATTACACAGGTCCGGCTCTTCCGTATGCGGTACGTCTCTTGCTACCTGTTCTCTAACGATGTTTTGCGAGACCGTGCGGAGAAGTACGTCACGTTGTAAGCCGCAGTACCGCATAAAGGGGAGAATAGGTGACGTGTTCACCAGCGCCTACGCCTTGCTGCTGTGCAGTTCAGGTAGAAAGCTCGTCACTGTAGCCACAACAAACAATTACGCAGATACAGTGCACTATATAATTGCAATCTAGGTAAACCGAGTTTTGAGGAAGCGCGGCAGCTCATCTTCGTATCACCTCATCTTCCTCTTATGCGGCACTACAGCTTACAGCGTGACGTACTTCTCCGCACGGTCTCGCAAAACATGGCTAGAGCACAGGTAGCAAGAGACGTACCGCATATGTAAGAGCCGAACATGTAACATCACGTTATTATTCAGCCAAACCAAGCCGACAAATGCTTAGCCGCGCAGTGGGAACAATACAGCGGGGACAAAGGGGTATAGGAATTAATTAGTACACCAAATCTTAATTAGTACATCGGCATATCGGACTACCACGTTACAGCTCACCGCTCTGTAGAGAATGCTCATATAAATGCAATGCAACTGATTCGTATTTTAAGGCGTATATGTTAATCACCGTTTCCCTGGGAGAATTCCTCTAATGCTTCACTTGCCAAAGCATAGGGATGTAAGAAAGAGATGTCTGAACAAAAGCTACTGTCCCTAGCAGTTTTTTATGGCTTCCTTGCTATTCACATCCGCAGCTTGGCCCTTATGATGGACCACCTCTACTTGAGCAGAATGCTAGTTTGGGCCTGTTAGTGCGTACTTAAGTAAAAGAAAGAACAGCTTTAGGTAACAAAAGAATCACCTAAGAACGGGACATCTGACAAGACGAGTTTCGCGTGCTCGGAATAACAGCTGTAACTACGGCGGTAAGGAAAAGTTACGGTTGCTAGCTAAGAGATGGGGCTTACCACCTTTTTTTTTTTTTTTTGCCCAGTTGTCAGCGCTGTTACTTCCTTCGTTTCTGTTGTCCCACGAGGTCGGAGTCTGTGAAGACCGACTCCACTCATTGCGACCAGAGTCATTGTGCATATAATTCAATACAGCGCTCAATCGATGACGCTCTTTAATATATGCTTCCTGTTTTCAGGTTATCGCCACCATTATTTCTTTTTCTCTTCCGTTACCGTGACGTTGAGTAACTAGCTAGAATATGGCAAATCAGTTCGGCGGCTCTATGAGGAGGTGACTTCGTTTGTGTTTAACGAAAGGAATGGGTGTTTTGCGTCACCAACACCGAGATAAAAAAGCTTAAGAGGAACTTCAGGTTGTATAACGCAGACGAAATGGCCACGTAAAGAAGTACAAGACGACACAGAAAGCGCTAACTACCAACAAAGGTTTTTTTTTTTCTCCAGAGCCCAATTTTATACGCTCGCACAAATCCACCGCGCATGCGCTTCGTGTGTCGTCTTGTCCTTCTTCTTGTGGTCGTTCTGTCTGCGCTATACAACCCAAAGATGACGAACCCCAAATTTCCACTACCTTGATAGGAAGCCTTTCCTCTAAGCCAACTCTAACTTTCCAAATGAAAGTGCATGTAAAGCGCAGAAACGGAGTCATTCGGCGACCACTACATGGTTTGAAAGAAAACTGTTGGATTGAGGAGAGAAAGCTGAATTCTACCGACTGCAGGAAGCTGAAATTTGACTTACGGCCTCAGTTTTCTTAAAATGCCCAAAAGTCTTAAGTGATTTCTAAACAAAAATAAGGAATTGAGGTGCAAAGGTACTACTTCTGACACAAGTCCAATAAATTGCAGCCCTGTGAATTCGCTGTTTTACAACCTACAGACTGCGCAGAGGTTTTTTTTCTGCATCAACTCTCTAAAAAATGGTAAATCAACAGATACTACTGGAATTCAAATTGCGCCCGTAAAGCACGTATTCGATTTAATTTGCCCTGTAATAACGTATATTTACAATCTCATCTTATGCAGTGGTGTGTTCCCTAAGGCCATGCAAGAAGCTCGAGTAGTACCAGTGTTTAAAGGTGGCAATAGGAAAGTTATTAACAACTACCGTCCAATCTCGATTTGCCTGTATTATCGAAAGGTATTGAAAAAGTTAGGTATATCAGAATTTACTCGTATCTTACTGGCCACAAATTGCTGCACGACATCCAACACAGTTTTAGGAAACACAGGTCCACTGAAACAAGCACTTTTGGCTCAGAAAGAAATAATTGTACGGGCCTTCAGTACCGGACTGTATCTTTTGGATATATATATATATATATAGAGAGAGAGAGAGAGAGAGAGAGAGAGACTTCTAGAAGGCTTTCGACACGATAGGTCATTCTATTCTCCTTTCTAAGCTTAAGCAATATGGAATACGTGGAATAGCAAACGACCTAGTCAAATCGTACCTTGCCCAAAGAACTCAATTTATCGATGTAAGCAATAACAGGTCATACTTACAGTCAATACTTGCCGGAGTACCTCAAGGCAGCAATTTGGGGCCGCTCCTTTTCACAGTTTATGCAAATGACATTGTATTCTGCTACGAGGACGCCCAATTTATTTCTTATGCAGGTGACACGTCTGTTTTTATTACTGGCATGTCGACGGCTGATATTGAACGCAAAACCAACTGTGCCCTTGCAGAAATAAAAAAATTGGGCTCATGCCAATATTCATAAACTAAACTCTAGTGAAACAAAAGTTGTCCTATATGCACCTAAAGGCAAAACTATCCCCAGATTACATAATATAAGCGTGGGTAATGATAAAATAGAAGTTTTTGATAATATTAAAATCTTGGGTGTTTTCTACTCAAGAGATTTAATTTGGAACAAACACGTAGCGTACCTCTGTTCTAAAGTTTCTTCAGCAGTTGGTATAACTACTAGACTAAGAAATATACTCCCCTGTAAAGATTAAAATTTTACTCTACAATTCATTGGTGCTTGCCTTGCTTCAATATTGTCATCTTGTATGCGGTACATAAGGTATTACTAACAAGGTTAAAACACATCTACTACAAAAGAAAGCTATGAGATGTATTTCAAATTTGCCTTATTATGAGCACACTAAAGAGTTGTTTGTACAATATAATATCTCTCCTGTGCATCAAATATACGATAATAGATTATTGATGTGTTATAAAACGTCCATCAAGCACAATATTACATACATAACTGACCTTGCAAACCTACGTGCAAATAAAAGTGTACTCCACACGAGAAACAAAGAATTTTGGTTTGTACCAACCCCACGAGCTAACTATTATGAAGAATCTTTATCCTATACCCTCCCGCATTTATTAAATAAGTTGCATCAAGAATCATTTGACCCGTTCTGTTACTCAAATAATGAGATCAGACTTTTCTTATCGACAATGTCTAAATGATAACTATCAGGCATAAGATCTATTATTTATGTGATGTCATAAACTATATTGTAGTTGAATTTATATTGTTACTGCAGTTGTGTTCGGGAAGCTTAATTTTTTTTCTGTATTCTGACATGTGTTTATGCTTCCGTTTTCTTTTTATTCCAAAAACAAATATGTGTTCCATGCTATGTGCAATGTAATCAGATGTGTATCTTCTATGTACGCTGTCGTGCCAAAATAAGGGCGCAGGGACCTCTGTCAAGCCGTACTCACGGCTTTTAGCCCCGCCTCCTCCTCTCTCAAAAAGAAATAAAGCTTGATTTGTTTGTTTGTTTGTTTATTTGAAGTACAGAAATCCATAACTCTGTATAAAAAGCAGGTGTCCCGGTACATTAATCATAATTTACGAGAGCATCTGAAGCGGACAAGTACGATTTATGAGTTTACAGCCAAAATGAAATTGATGCAATGTTTCCGAGAGTTTTCCAAAGTCCTGCTCACGGAGTAGTCGCATAATTCATAGTAATAAATATTGCATACATTTTCTCTTAGATAGGACGTCCAGAGGTAGATTCTTCTCTTAAGCGACGCAGGGGAGAGAAGGGAAACATAAAATACGAAAGAGCCGGGAGCAGGAGCGATGGTTCTTTCAAGCGAATGGTTAGCGCGCTGCTCCAATTATTTTCTACAACTGAAAACCAGTGAAGCAGCGTTACCTTTATTGTACATGATATTGCGTTGCATAATAACATCGTCACTTCTAGCAACCTCGTGGGGCGCTGCGAGTTTTCTTCAAGTAGGGAGCGTACATGCAACGCCGTTTTAAAACAGCGTTGCATGCAGGCTTCCTATCTTCAAGGCAACAAGGTTAATCTAGCACACAGACACATTTATCCTCAAGCTGTGTAGGTTTTCTATTGATACATTTACATGGACTCCATAAAATTGGGTCGAATCGGCTTGTCGACCCATAAAGCGATCGTTGGGCTCAAGTAAGCGATAGCGAGATAGGTCATGTGAGCTTCGAAGTGAGTTTAGTTGACCTACCTGTAACGAGTGGACTCGCCTAAGGAGTCTGGCAAGATGCCTGTAAACGCGGTCGGGTTGGGATATGGGCTGGTATTTCCGACTCGACCCCCTGGCGTGGGGTTTATACGTAAGCGAAGCTTGTATGCAGTCACTGTTTCGGGCACGTCGCTCCCCCTTCGCTCTACGAGTCACCAGACAGTGTTTGTAACTTAGTGAGAAAATCCCTAAATTAGCGAGGTTGACCAAAGGTTGTGCGCTGCGTGTGCTCATAATTCACTTACATGATTCATTCCGCACGCGCATAGTAGCAAGCGATTGAAACGCGCGGAAACTTGTCAGCAAGGGGTCGTCTTTTGGCAGTAGCAAGAGCAGTTACGTTTCGCGAACAACAAGAAAAAGGTAGTCTTAACGACTAGCCAATCAGAAAGAGACAATTGACGTCACTAGACATACATAAAAGAGACTGCAGATGACCAGTTCTTCGATTTCTGAATGGTGTCCCCTCTGAAGACCCGGACAGCTGAGGAAGAAGACGAAAAGAAACGACCTTAAACCATGGCCCCGTCATAACCTGTGAATTAAGAGACCGGCACAATTCACGTAACATGAGTTGTGTTTCAGTGCACCGTTCTCCAAAATTAAGAGGAAGTTTCGCTTACATGGGGAGAGATCAGAGATGTGTTCTGCGAAATGGCTTTTTTTTTTTTTTGTTACCCTGGGGGTGATGACAACGTTGCCTGCTTGGAGTCTGAACAACGTTTTAGTTATTTTTTACTGACGTAAACAGCACATTGTCCTGCCAAAGTTCTTCAAGTGTCTTCGGCTAGACGCAATGGCTTGGCACCATTTTATCCCTAGTATATATATGAGCCTTATTTTGTCCCTACTTCGACAGATATACTTAATGGCTCATTATTGAGCCATCTAGGTGCAGGTGTGCTTTTATAGGCATATCAACATTTTGAACCTGATATTGTTCTAGGAAATCGGAGGTTTGTTGCTCCTTTCCACATTACGACCATTGACTCACCACCGTAGGAGATAATTTAAAGCTACTGTTTAAAGATAATTAGGGAGACATCTACGAGCAAATAAAACGAAATTCCGAGCAGTTTATCAGCATCATTGCGACTTTTCCTTAAAAATGGAGGGCCTTCTGCCACTACCTGAAAAATTTATCCAAAAGAGTTATCAGCACTGCTACCAAACCATTGCTCTTATCTAATTAGGTTGGTATCGCCTCCGTTGCCTTTGCCTTCGCTAATGTTTTCTTACCCCACATCCTCAGGTTGGTCACGCTTCCCCTTGCCGCTAGTGTCCAAGCCTTACTGCCTTCTTCTTTCCAATATACTATAGCTCTCTCCACTCTACCAGTCACGTGACCCAGACGTCTCGATCTTTTCCCTCCAACATTACCTCTAACAACATTACCTCTAACGTGCGCGAGTTCGACCGTTCCCTGCATGGTTTCCCGAATGTACTCGTCCGAACAAACAAGCAATCCGAAGCGACGCAGAAAAGCAGGAGAATCGGTTTGAACCAACTCCTCCTCCTGCATCGAATCGACGCCGAGCAACAGCCCGTTTGCAGCACAAAGGTGGGGGACGGCAAGCGTCAAGGCGGTGACAAAGAGGACAGAGACCCGACACACCGGTACGCAACAGCGCAGGCAACTCCCACAACCCCTTTTTTTTCAGCGAGCTTCGTAAATCGATGCCCTGGCGGCAGCTCTGCAGGGACACGGAGAGGCGAGGCGTGTGCCACCGCGGTAACGATCTTCGTGAGGCCTGGCTTATGCCGGCGTGCGTGCCTCCTCGACCGTTTACCGCCTCTCACTTCCACCTCCTCTTCTTCCTTTGGCCTATGGGACGCCGAAGAGCACGGACGCCGACACGTCCCGCGCTGTGCCCTAGGGAGCGGTGTTCCTATTTTGCTTCGTCTTCTTCTTCCTTTTTTCTTTTTTTTCTTTTTTTTTCTTTGGGCTCGCAATGGCTGGCAGCAACCTTCGCTCACTGTGCCTTCGCTTTCAAGCGTGGAGGAAGGATATAACTAGAAGGAAGCATTGAGCAACGTGATTGAAGCGAAGCGAGTCGACTAAACACGTGACCGTCATGTGTGTGAGTACGTAGTACGCTTTAGTACTCCAGCTCTGTACACTTAAAAAATCATTTACACCCCTAAAAATGAATAAGGGTATAAATTATTTTTTTGTGTGTAAGCAGAGATCTAGGCATTATAGCAGAGCAGGTGAACAAATGCGCACCGATTAAAAACTACCGGGAACCAAACATTCTCGGCTAATGCGCTCAGTCTCGTAGATCACGCGTTGGGCTGACTTATTCCAGGGAATGGCTTCATAGATAATTTCCTGTAAAGCATTACTAGAGAAAATATCTGGTGCTGCGATTGTTCAGCTACCAGAGGAATGATGGATTGCAGTTTGCCTTGTCTTCGTGCTTGTCGATTCAAACGCCTTTACGACGTTATTGATTAATTGCGATAGAACTGAAATTTCGGCGAGTTGGTAATGATTCACTGTTAAACGTAGGCACGCGCAGAAGACTAAGGCTACAGGCAGAGTTGACGCGCAAGAGCTTTACTCCCGAATGAGTTTATTTTCGTCAGGTTGAAGAGTGCCCGTGCGCGCCATAGACCTGGAAATAAATATTTTAGTTGCAAGTAGCTCTCTATCTCTCTCTCTCCTCTCTCTCTGTGTGTGTGTGTGTGTGTGTGTGTGTGTGTGTGGGAGAAGAAAGTAGATGTGTGATTCATTGCGCTTTCCCCCAGCAATTATGTTGGTCATTTACGCTCCATCCTTTTTTGTAAAATAAACTGAGTCCCGTAATCCGCGCACCATTATTTTACGCAAGAAACTGTTAATAATCCTTATTTTATAGAAAATGTGCATTGTGTGAAATGGTACGTGGTGTGCACGGGTATGTTCAGGTACTATAAGCTGTTGAGCGCTGAATGTGCACAAAGTAGAGTGCATAAGTGCAGACTAATAATAAGTGAATAAGTCCAATAAACGAAGCCGAAAAAAGTGCGCAGTGGAGCTTCTACAATTTCGTAAAGGTATGTGTCAGTGCTTCCGGAAGCTTGTAACGTTCAAACACAGTTCCAGATCAATGAAAATGTAAACAACTTGTTCGTCACAATTTCTCACAATCGGAAATATATTCGTCCAAGAAAAACAATTCAATGTTATTCGCGTTAAAACCTAATTGCTGTAGTAATTGATTATTTGGCAATCAGTTTGCTGTAGTATCCACAACTAAAAGCCCGCCCCAGCGTATTGAAAGCGGCACCTAGGCTACGCGTTGTTTCCCGTGCCTAAATCAGAATTTCAAGCCATCAAACTCTGTGTAGCTGGTACGTTGGTCATTACGAGGTCCAGCAACCACTCCTTCTACAAACTTGATCAGGCCGTCGAATTGGATGATGGTTGGTATCGTAGAAATCGCGCTTAGACTAAGTGGAGTACGTTTTAAGCTAATCACTTTCGCTAAGAGATTGGGAAAATATTTGATTAGCACTGCGCTTAAATTTTCGTTCCTTCGGCAAGAGCGAAAAGCACTAACAATGCGGTACAGGTTCGCTAGATGCGGTACCTGCTTATCCGTACCTCCCCGACGTGCAGTGATCCAGGTAAACACTGACGTCGCAACTTCTTATCTCGTGTTGACGCAGGTAATTATCAACAAGAGACCTCCCTGCTGCAACATTCGAGGTGCAGACGGAGCCGCTATCGGCTTCGCTCAACCTGCATCGGCTTGAAAGAGCTGACAGGTCCCGGGAAACGAGCACCGACGTGGACGTCCCTGGAGCGGTCGGATAGATCCGTAAGTCCGCCATCAGTATGGCCCCCTCATGAAAGCCGTGGCTTCTTTTTGTCACATGTCAGATTTGGCAGGCCCGGCGGGCTTGTAAGACGAAGAGTGGTTGAGGTCGGTCGTGCTTCGGTGGTCTCTCATGGGCCGAGAATGGTTTGTAGAAGATTTTTGTTGTTGACGAATTCGAGGTAAACTACTTTCTTTGGGTCAGGTAATTTACTCTACCAGTTACGATGCTTAGGTTCGCCGAAGTGTAGTCGGAGAGCTTTGCGTGTTACTCGTCGCTTATTATGATAAATGTGCAGATAATGTGCATTCAGATATTCGACGATGCACAATTCTTTACCTTGAGTGCGGTCAGTTGTTTTGTATAAGTATAGAAATTATCTGATCCCTTTTTTATCCTGTCTTAATACTACGTCCACATCGTCCGTATTAGCCCGCAGAGCAAGATTGCTCCGATCGCTGTACAGGCATCTGTTCGAGGTTAATCGACATCATGTCTGGTTATTTGTATTTCTTTCTTCAATGTTTCGTGGAGCAAAATGATCTCAGGTTTAATTCTTGTGTTCATTATTTTCATAGATATTCGCGAACTATAGAAGAGTACGCAAAATCACTCAATCCGTTTCGATCATTTTTAAATGTATAACTTCGTCCTTTTCTCTTTAGAGCAGCATAAGAAACGCGGTAAAATTTAGAAGCTATCTGAATACCGGATACGGAGAAACCTTTTTGGTCGGCTTCCACGGTGCCAAATTTTACGAGGTTTGCTGCATTAAAAAAAAAAAAGCTTTTAAATCTACCCATTGTGGGCAGTAAATTTTTAACTTATAACTCAACAAAGTTTTACGAAAAGTTGTGGAAAATTGCAAACTTTATAAAAAGCGATGCGACTAGTTTACAACCCTGTAACTCAGTAAAAAAAGGGATATAATAATTGTGTAAACTCCATCGATTAAGACATCCAAGCAGACGCTGATGTGTTATAAACCGCTCTTAAGTGTATACCACTAATTGCGAAACCCTCCTAAGCATTTTAGCAGTTGCTTGTAACCTCTAAACTCCTATATCTGAGAGATGCAGTTTATGCAGAGGTATGGATTTGCAAACTCTGCGTTTCAGTTTTCTCGGTCCTCAAATTTCTACAACATTCGTAAAAAATTTGAGGCCCTAAATTAAAATTCCTTTTTCCAAAGTCGCTAGAATCCATGTTCCTCTTTTAAATGCACCAAATTCAATTCAACTTGGTTAGGCGTTTTTCCTGCAGAGAGCAGAGCGTTTCAGATGTACTCTATTTAAATAGAAAAATCGGTATGCCCTGGGCCTAAAACGTACCACTTAATTAGTAAACGATATGCTATTGACAACAGAAAACCCGTCTCCTGTCTTTTTTCTTCTTTTTTTGACACAAACTGGCTTGTTTACAGTCAGGTCCTCAGGTCACGCATTCTCCATCAAAAACATGTTTAAATTCTACATTCTACTTTACTCCCTAACAGATATTTGATGCGTCGTTCCCATTTATTTACCTGTCGCCATCCAGATAAACGAAGCTCTCCGAATAACAAGAATAGAAAGAAGAAACTAAGGCTGCAGATATGGGAAGGAGTCGTGGTGGCTGGGGGCAGAAATAAATTCAGCAGGTGAGCTCATATTCCCTGCGGCTTCTGGTGACACAGCCCGGGCGCCCAGTCCCAGGGGTCTCGGCAACGGCGCATCTAATCGATAGTGGTCTGGGTGTCTCTCTGAGCGCGTAGTGAAATTTAGTGTTGCGTCGAGAACTCCTTAACCACTGCAAAAAAATGGGGAAGCAACAAATGCGGTCGCCGAGGTGCCAGTATGGAGCAACAGCAACACTTTGAGAATCGAAACTGGCCGAGAGCGATACAGGACAAAACGGCTATTCGAGAATGGAAGGCTTCGAGTCAAGAGAAGGATAGAAGGAACACAAAAAGTATAATAAGACCTTAAAGTGTGAGTGACAAGCACAGAGTGACGTACGCAAAATAAGTACAGACGGAAATAGAAGGAAGAGGATTGAAAGAGAAAGGGTGTGGGTGCTTGGAGTGACAGAGATGGTGGCCGAAAGCACTCAGGAAATGTAGAGGAGATGTAAGCAATTTAATGTGGTAAGAAGCAAACAAACTATCGAGAGAGGAACATAAAAATGTCCCAAAATAGTTAGCTTTTCTCTCTCTAAATCGGTGATAAAGAGAGAGAAAGACATGAACACGCAGGTGCATTTCCTATGTGTCTCTTTTGTTTTTCCAGCTCAGGAAAAATTGAGTCACATCAAGCACGAGCAGGTCCAAACCAAGATTCTGTTTGATTGATTCAAAGATAGATAGATAGATAGATAGATAGATAGATAGATAGATAGATAGATAGATAGATAGATAGATAGATATATAGATAGATAGATAGATAGATAGATAGATAGATAGATAGATAGATAGATAGATAGATAGATAGATAGATAGATAGATAGATAGATAGATAGATAGATAGATAGATAGATAGATAGATAGATAGATAGATAGATAGATAGTGGCGTGCCTGGTGGCGCGCAGAGCATGCTATTAATGAATTGGTACGCACAATGTACGTCCGACACACAAAATACACAACACACAACTGGCGAACTAATAAAAGTTTTATTCATGTCGAGGCCACTGACTCTCAGCGGTTAAAAGCGCCTTCGTTGTACGATGGGCACAGGCAGCGGCCAGTCCGTAGGCCGAGTACGTCTCGTAGCTCATGGCATCAGAGTTTTTGATGCAGTACACTTATGGCGGGCATTAAATAGGTCCTTCCTCATGTGAATAGGCTATAAGGGCAGAATAAGTTGGCCATGCCTTCCCGTAGTTTGCACGTAGGGCACAGTGGCGATCTTGTTTGCTTAATTGTAAGGAGAAAGCATTTTCCATATCCCATATTTAGAGGACTCAGATGCAAAGATGGCTGTTAATGCCTCTCGAAGCCACACAACAAAAGAAGGTGATATGCCCGTAGCGAAAATGAAAGAGATACAGAAAAGGTACGGTAAGGGAAGTCAACCATTGTCTCGCAAGATTGGCTACCCTGTAGATTGAGAATGGGAAAATAAGGAGAAGGAGGACCGAAAGAGAGAACAAACAATCAGCACATAAATGTTCACTCACGCATGTAGTCACAAATGCTCGCATACACTCCACTTGCCTTCAAGAAGCGTATTAGTGGCCTTGTGCATATATCTTCAGCCAAGGTCCCAGGAAATTTACTTCCGAGCACGGTCCGTCGTCTAAGCGGCAGAGGATAGCACGCGGAGCGTATAATTTACCTTCGAAGGATTGACAGTGGCACAGGATGCGCTCGGTGGTTTCGACAAAACCTGGGCCATAATCCATAGGGAGGGCAGCGGAATAAGGGAAGAGGCTGAGAAAAACCGACATCGAAAAGGAGGAGAGGAAATAAATGAGGGAGAGGAGGTGCTGGCGAATCAGGACCGATGCGCACATACACTAAGAGTCACAGTGCACGCACACAGTCTCGTTCCCCGATAGTTCCGCAATGTATGTGGAATGTTGTTTTCAAAAAATATGCTCCGCAGAATTGCTGAAACTTATGCGGAACAATAAAAGCGATATACGGTAACAATGACGAGAAGATACGCCGAAAAAAAAAAGAGGTTACACTCAGTACACAGATAGGTAAACACTCAATAGGGGTGGATGTGCCACTTACTTTGTACTAATAGTATTAGTAATATGTAACCGTTTACCTTGTGGAACATACGTGCAAAGGCAGTAAGAGAGCGAGTGAGCGCGGTACCACTTTTCTGCAGTGAAAAGAGGTGCTTATAGGAGGAAAGAATGGCGCTGCCGCCAGCGCCACCTCTGGGGAATGGGTAGACTCCCATTCATATCAATCACGGCGCGCGCTCGAGATCTTACACGGTGGCAGGTGTATTGTCGCTACCTCTTTGCCGGAGCAGTTCGCTCGAAAATGCGCTACCCTACTTGTCACTCTCAAATTTATCGCATCTCCGGGCCTCCAGATGTCGCTCTCTCCGCATGTGTTTCGGTGCTCTGGGAGATTTCTACCAATTTTCTTGCACGCTCGCCTTTCTCTTTGCTTTCTTTTTTCAGTTTGGTACTTATTTATTTTGTTATTTGTTTCTTACTTTTCTGAGCCTACTATATAGGCAAACGCGAAGGTTGGAGAAGATTTTGTACTAAGAGCGTGGTTTCTTGGAGGGAATTTTTTTTAAGAAAGAAATAAGAAAACGTGTGCACCGCAAGCCTCTGTATATATATTACACTTTAGTGCCTCATGTTAGTGAACTTCTGTATGGTGTTTCTGACATGCGGACAATAATACTGCTCCGGGACTGAGTGCATGTTTTTGATGACATGAGAAGGTTCAACGCTAGTGGAAATGCATTTGTTGTGCATCGCGGACTCGCGCGCAAGCATCTATATTTCGGAGTCTTTTCAAGCTTTGCTAGTTGCGCAGGGGTTGTTGCACCGTAGTTTTTTTCGCATTGTAAACTAACCCTTGCACCACCTTTTGGCGTATAGCTCGACTGCTGGATTAATGGTCCAGTGTTCATGTACTGTAGCCAGAATGTATTAAAAGCTTGGGACAGCAGCCTTATGTCCTGTTTTCTTAGGGTCCCGTTCCTTTTGTCTTACCCCTGCGGATCAGGAATAGACGCATTTCGGTGCACACTGATTTTTAGCGGATCATATAAGGTGTGAAATTCAGTGCTCTTACTTCTGTGTATTTGGCGCTCGGTTGTGTTCACTAGCTAATTGTAAAAACCAAAAAAAAATTGCATGAGAAGAGGTTAAAAGCTTTTTTTGTGAAATGTACATTTCATAAATACTATCACGCATTCTCACAATGTTCTAGAGCTTGTCCTGTAGCGTGTGTTTGTGAAATGTTACTCGCTTTTTCGTTTTCGCAATGTGACAAACATTTATGTTACGCAAAATAGTGTATATCTTGTATTTCTTTTCTACATGTTCTGCTTACTTGTACATTACTTTTCTATGTTACGCACAAATTTCCTATAACAACCCTGTTACAGCAAGATGAACAACTATGTCCAGAAAAAATAATAATATCAGGTATTCATAGCTTGTTACTGAACAGCACGACCGTGTTTTCCAGCCGCGTTGTTCGCAAACAAGCTGTCAAATTAATATCACGCAGCACAAACTCTTTCCCTTCGCATCTTAGCGCCATGCCACAAGAGTTTAGCGTACCTTTAGGGTAATCAAAAGGCGCAGTAAATACGAGTAGATGACACAGATTACAGAATTGTATTCGTTGACGGACATATTGACAAACACATTGTGCCTTGATCATCCCTTGCTGTAAGCATTTGGCGCACATTCGATGGCTAGTTTATTGAGGCTTGGTTCCAACCCACCTGCATTCTTTCGCGCGAGCGCCCTTTTCACAGATGAGGACAGAGAAGAGCTCGCAGAGTGAACTACACACTCAAGTAAAGTTTTCAAAAAGGACATTCTTTAATTTATTGCGTAATTTAATGCCTCAGTTCTCCTAGTTAGATGAAACCTTGCTCTTACCGCGTTATGCCTTTATACTTGCATTAATAATAATGGCAAAACGTAATGGTAAGGTTTTAAGGTGGGAAGGTTAGACAACGGTGACTCTGTAATAGGAAGAGAAAAATAAGAAGGCAATGATGATGATGATGATGTTGATGATGATCATTACGATAAAGATAATGAAGTACTTTGATGGTAGGTTTTTTGAAAGACAACAAGAACGCCGAATATAGTGAGGGGTGCCAAATAAATTGCGTCTACGCGGGACACCTTGACCACAACGTAATCTCAGCAAAGGTCTCTGAATCATACCGCCTCTATCACCGTGCGGCTTCCGCAATGGGTTATGAAGCTCGCGACTTCGTGTTGGAGAGAACAACGCGTGCAACCTTCAGTGAGCCGCAGTGGCCGGTCCACCAAGGCATCAAAATGACCGGTTGCACTAGATTGAACACTGGCAAGGTGTTCCTCCTAATTGTCGACGGCCCTGCAATAATATGAGGGGTGGGGAACTAACTATCCGCCGTGCATGTCGCCACGCAGCGACAACTCCTAATCGACACCGCCAATCTGCTGCGCCTCTTACGTCACACCCAACCCCGTCACCGTATTTCAACACTACTTGGCTATTTGTGTCTTTATAGCCTCCTGAGACTCCTTGCAGATCATATTGCACATTGGCGTCAATATTTTTTTTTCTTTAGATTAAGTAGGAAGTGTTTACGTAACATATCTTCCACGGATATGATGTCAGGTGCCGGCATGGCTGCATGAAAATTGGTTATTGCAGTCTTGCAGCCAGCTTCGGACAAAATTGCCAATTTGTGGTTGGTTGTTGGGTCAGCACAGATGACGAAACTTAAACATGAAGTGCGTTTCGAATACAGCGAAATGACGTGAAATTACATAACGCGTCATCAACGTGGCAACCCACGAGGAGATTGTTACTTTGTACACGTATACAGCGGTGAGCACTGTTAGGGTGAGCAACTCATCAGTATTCACGAGCCTACAGAACTTGATGTTTAGCACAAAATAAAGAAAACTATTGTCGTTTTTTATCGGCATCATCATTACGCGTCGTATTCGGCATATTTCCACCCGGAAGTAGAAGCTATGTTGAAGTTATACCAACTTGAATACTAAGGAGGTGTTCACCCTAACAGTGCTCACCACTGTACATGTAGGTGGCCCTTTAGGCATCTCAAAGCGGCAATTAAACGAAAAAAAAGAAAGTGTGGCTTTCACGCTCGTAAGATACAAGTGAGTAATTAGATCCGACTTCAAACACGATTGTGTCCACGATTGGGGGGGGGGGGGGGGGGGGGGGTATTCAGTAAGTGACCACCTAGTGGACATGTCCATTTCGTCTGCTGCTGAAGTTCTGATTGGTTGGGCTGGGGTACACGTCAGAAGGAGAGATGCGCTCCAGCCAACCAGCACATCAGCGACAGTCGAAATTGACACGTTGTGACGTATTCGGCGTCAGAATGACCGCCGGTAGTCGAGGAACAGACGACCAGCACCGAGGCCCGGAAGACAACCTCGTTTATTTCGTGTGAAACGCGCTTCTTGTGCGTTTCCTGACCAAACACAGGGGCGCAAACATAAAAAAAGAAAAGCCAGTGTCGGCGAGCGGGGCAATCTTATCTGAAGACGCAAGCGTCAACACAAGGGAAGCACAGCAGACATAACAACGTCCGATACACCCCCCCCCCCCTCCAGTGGTCTCAGGAGCATAGGTGCCGACGTCTCCTTGGCCCACAACGACGCGACACATTTCCGTATCCTACGCGGCGGTCTCAAACGGCAACTGCTGGAGCGTTCGCTACCACCGACCTGCTGTCCGCAAACCTGCGCGAACGTTACCGACCCTCGGCGACGGCGCACGCGTCCTCGCTTCGCAGTCGGCGGACCGTGATGCATTTTTCAGAGCTGTCGCCGACGGGCCTGCATCGATTCGAGGTGCGTACCTGTCACACGACGGCGCCTGTGGGCGAATGCGACCGAGGTATGACAGCCGGGCTACACATTGGATCTCACACGCAAAGGAGCCTAAGCGCAGCACGCCTTAACATACATAAACGGGCGAACGCCGCATGCAACAGAACTAGCGCGCATAGCTCACAAGCGCGAGGCGCACGTCTGCAAGCACGCGTTGGCATAAACAAAAGAAAACGCCATGTTGTTGAGAACAGGATAAATTCGTTGAACTTCAAACAACACAAAGAATATATATATATAGGTATAAGTATAGACTGCGCAGCAATAACATCTTGGGGAGGGTTTTCGTTGGTTCCTCTCCAATATAAGCGAAAGCAGCACTAGCGACACGTGCGTTTCCATCACGCTGTTTGAGCTGATACTGAAATAAATTACGCTTCTACGATACCGAGAAAATCCACTCATTACGGTATTTGAGACATGTTATGTTAAAAAAAAAAAGACGAAAGGCCCAATAAACGAAAGACGAGTGGGGTCACCGCATCGATGTTGGTCACCGCAACCAACATGCCGTGACGTCATAGCATTAGAGAGTATCTGGACGGGTCGAGTTAATTTTTTATAAGTAAAGCTGGGCTTCGTTGCATTCTGAAGGAGCCGATGAGTATACTTATGAAGTTTTGAGAAATTGTTCTATGCCACAACGTCCTACACACGCGAGGATATGCTCTGCAATTCATAATGTCACGCTGATTTATGCCGGTGCCTGGGTGTCGAAACAAACTTGAAGAATGATAATTTGTCCCTTATCTGCTGTTCTAGCATTCAACATTTTGTCCTGCAATTAACGGGAAGTGCAGCTTTCAATGAAACATTTTTCAGCCTCATTTGACTTACTCTCTTGGTTTAGCGTCCATATGGCGTCCAAATGTGATGAAACGGCCTGCATACTAGATATTGCAGAAATCCTTCCCTCAATTCCGAGGGAAAGATTTCGTGCACCTAAGTCTAAGTACGCGAGTGTTTCTGCATTCAGCATGCATGCAAAATGAGGCCGCCGCGGGATGGAATCGGCCCCGTGACCACCGGCTCAGAGAGAGAGAGCGTCGCAGCCACTGAAACCGCCGCTGTAAATCTCGCAGAAAACCGAGAATCGCGCGCGCGCCGGCACTAACGCACCCACTCACACAGAGACGTACGCAAGCACGTCAAACTCTAGTATGGAGCTATGAACACTACCGTTTACGGTCGCGGAACTGCTTGCCTCAGTTGCCTGGATGTTCGACTCGGCGACGCGCTTGCCGCGGCCGGGAGCGTGCACCTCCAAGATGGCGCCACCTGGAGGCGCGCCTTAAGTGATATTAATGACCGCCGAGACCGGAACGCCTGCGTAGGCATTCATCTCAAGTTCATCCGCGCTACCGAAAGTGGAAAGATTAAACACGAGATGGGGGCGCGCTGCCTCAGCTACTGCACGAGATAGAGAGAGTATATGAGGGAGAGAAAGAGACACAGATGATCGTAGGGAGAAACTGTGAGCTTCTATCGCTATGCCCTCTTTCCTGCAGAACACCTTTCTCCCTTTCTCGGAGTCTTGTCGTGCAAACGAACACCTCCCGGGATTCCTTCTTCAGCTTGCCACAAGTGGCACTGCGGGCGTTATCGAGCTTCGTTTGCCAAAAAAAGCGCGCGTTCCGGAATGTGGACAGAGGAGTTCAGAGCGGTGATGATGAAAAATATGTGCGTTGAATAAAACTGGAAGGCAGGCAAGAGTACACGAGGACAGAACTGGGGCACGGCGAAGGATGAAGGAAAAAGAATGACAGAAGGTAAAGGGAAATCGTGACACAGGCGATGCTTGCATAATCTGCTCGTTATGGAACGTGGAGACGTGTAACAAGAACCGAATACACACATTTTGCGAGTAAAAAGGAAAAATGGATAGAGGGATCGAGAAAGGAAGAGATCGTCTTGATAGAGTCAGCATGCGGCGACGCAGTGGAATTGGTTCGGACAGCGGAGAAATAATGATGAGTTGGTAGAAAGCGGCGGAGCGGCTCGGAGTCAAATCCCCCTTGATACTTCTGGGGTAATAGAAGACCTATGGTGAATTCCCTGAAACATGCGGGGATTTTTGTTTTTTTCTTTAGAAGTCGCGTTTTTCTTTGCAACGCCATCTTTTATATACATGAATTCCAGTAAATAATACTACTGCTGCGACGTTTGTTACAGCTATATTTAGAAAAGGGACAGTGAAGCCACTCCGAATCAAACCAATCCAAGCCAAAACTAAAGCTTCTCTTGACATAGATTCCAACTTGTGCGCTCGCGGGCATAGGTGATTTCTTCAAGGTTTGCGCTGGGGGTAAGAGAGACAATGAATGAAGGGCTAGGGTAAGAGACAATGAATTCAGAGAAAGCATGAGGAAATTTAACTCTGATCGTTAACTGAAATGACGAAATAACAATCCAAAGCAAAATGAAAGTGGACGAAGCTATAAATAGGCAAAAAGTAGGAGCCAAACCCACATCTTCCGTACTGCACGAGCGGAGCTTTAGCGATTAAGTCCATCCCATTCATTTTGTTGAGTACCTGTGCATGAGTAAATGATTAGGCCTGAGCGTGTTTGCTGACGTGTGTTAAAAAAATTAACCGAAGATTACGATACTCCCTAATGCGAAATTTGAGCGCAGCTGTATACGTGCTTTCATTTCGCGATATATTGGCTGGCACAGGAAATCTGTCTCGTGCGGCACTTTGCAAACGTAGCCAAGTGTGGCGACATCCTCGCTAATCGGGGAGATCGCGAGCGGAAGCGCGTGGGTGACGCGTGGTCGCGATTCCCCGCAGCCGCCGCAGACAGACCGCCACTCATGCAGCGCTTTGTTTTCATATATGGTATCATTGGACGCGCTCGCCGCATGCCATCGGTGAGCAGACGACGGCGCGCTACTCTGGCGCCATCTAATAGCACTCGTCGCCGCAAAGCCCGTCTTGCTCGGCACTACGCTTTTTTTGCTGGACAGGGAGTCAAATTTTGCCCTGGCACTCTATGGGCTCAATATTATTTTGTGCAAATTAAAAAACATTTGTGCAAATAAACAGTCAATAATGATGAGGGAATTACAATTAAGTTAGGTTGAGCAAGGCGAGTTACGGTGGTATGGAAGTAAGCGAGCTAGCAAAGCCGGAACAAAATTCTCGAAAAAAAGGCATTTCTAACTAGCGAGAAAAGAAAAACAGAAAGAAAGCGTAAGTATAAGTATGAAGCAAAAAAAAATGATGTCTTAAAAGTGGGGGGAAACGGTAAACCAAAAGTACAAGTGGGATAAGATTTAATTGTCAAAGTAGCGAACAGAATATCAAATTTTCAAGAGTGTAAACAAAAAAAAAAAAGAGAGGATCGTTCTGAATGAAAATGAGCTTTAAATGGGAAAGTGGTCGTTTCTCCCACACACGAACCCAAGGTGTGGTGTCCTAATGGCGGACTTTTATGCTCTTCGGTATGAACCCCCCCCCCCCCCCCCCCCCAGCTTTCGAGCTCATCGGCATGCGGTTCATTGAAGATCTTTATCTTTTCGACAAATTTTCACCGCTCGCGTCGCAACCGAGCTTGTGCTCTCTCCTGTTGCTCCTGGCCGCTTATCTCCCGGAGAAAGGAAATCCGAAACGGCCTCTAATATACGCACTTCTACCTTCTCCACACACACTCCTAAAATGTGTACGAAGCCAACACGATAAGGATAGTCACTGACCGCTGCTTTAAGAGGAAGTTATAATTCCGGCCCACCTCCGAGTTCCCGGATGGGATCCCTTGCTCAGACCCTCCATCCTGCGCAGGGACCGGCAAGCTGACTTCAGCAAGTGGAGAACTGTCCTTATAGAGCTATACTTCACTACTCGCACAATGCGAGGTTACATTCATATTTGTAGGTTCTTTTTTTTTCACTGTGTTGTAGGGCAACCCTCCTCGATATACTAAAAACAATTAATTTCTCCGTTGAACTACGTGAACTACGTGCAAAACGCGACTCAACAGCTATAAAAGTAGCAAGTCTGGCACTTTTCAGTTTCGCCGGAGTCGAAAAAGGGGCACATAGTATAGCGGGCAGTAAAATAGCCGCGGTGACGCTTTGCGCGTCGAGGGAAATGGATGCAGCCCGCAAGGCGCCTTGCCAACTTGGCGGCGGCGCTACCGGCATGAGAGCGAAGTGGGAGAGAGAGAGAAAGAGAGAGAGAAGGGTTTGAGTAGTGTTATACCGAGCGTCTCCGCTGATGTGAGCGCATTTTGGTTGCCGCGCAGGTTGCGCCTGCTTTTTTGTTCGTAAGCCTTAACTTCGAAACAAACATTTTGTTCGCGTGTTTGTTTTTTTTGCGCTTACCTCGAAGCTTCGAGGGAACAAAATAAAAATAGGTAAAGAGGGGCTTTGATGGCCCACGAGTTGGTCGGTGACTCGGAAAATTGATCGCTCTTCAAGCGTGTACTTGCAGCCTCAAAATTGACAGGCAATTTGAAGGGCTCGTTATAGCTTTCGGCGTCGGTCGCTTCCTTCGGGTGCTTGCTTTTCACAAAAGGTTCTATCCGCGCCGTGCTTGGAACGGAGCGGCCACGTCGGACCCTATCCGCGCAGTCTGAAAAATTGCTGTGGTCCACGCGGGGGGTTCCGTTAAACTGTCGAAATAAGGAGGAAATATCAGGGAAACATGCGAACGAGAAATAGAAAGTTCGTCAACAACTGGGACAGATGCGTTAAGATACTCGCCGTTTACTGAAACGCCGTTTTGCATAAGGGCAAATGTGAACGACCTCAGTAGGAAGTCTTGTAAGGATGGTTGTTGCTCACTAAAGGACTTGGTGTAGCGAAGCGACGCAATCACAAAGGAAGAAGCATAGACACAGGTTACAGACGCTAACGTGTGGCCTTGCTTCTACATCACAACGCGTGTTATGTGCGTTTATGTTTCTGTCGTCGTTACTGTGAAGTTGGGCTACATTATGCCTATTATCTGGGAGCTTATGCGGGATCAGCGAGTATTATTAGCGCCTTCTCGCCGGCGCGAAGACCTCAACGTATGCTCGCTCAAAAGTAATTCTCACCGAGCTTTCTTTCTTTTTTTCTTTTTCTTCGAACTGCAATTTGGCATCCCATGACTTGGTAGTTACTGTTCTTTTAAGGCGGAGTCACACGCCCCAAGATCAACTATATGTGCCAATAACGTCATTTGCTAGCTGATGCGAAAATTGAGGTTCAACCACGGAAAGGAGATGGGAGAGGGGGAGTGGTGGGAGAAGGCTTCTAGCTCTTATAACACGAGAGTAACTGAGAATTATTGAAATAATATTTTGTCTGAGGGAATATTTGCCCCCACGAGTGCTACTTCATGTGCTTTCCAGAGATGTTTCTCTGTGTCTGCCACCCTGTTTAGAAGTAACAGTCACTGAAAACTGAAGAACAAAGTTGCATGGGATCACCACTGTTGCTGCTAACCATCGTGAAGCAACCTAATTAATTCATTGATAGCGTGCTTAAAGCGAAATATTTAGAAGTAACAGTCACTGAAAACTGAAGAACAAAGTTGCATGAGATCGCCACTGTTGCTACTAACTATCGTGAAGGAACCTAATTAATTCGTTGATAGCGTGCTTAAAGAGAAATGTAAACCCCAACTCCTTTGTGCAAAAAAAAAAAGAAAAGAAAAAGGCTGGCACGGAACAAAGGAACGCCTTGAAAGCCACGCACGCCCAGAGATGGTCGATGGAGTGTGGCAGGAGGCTAAAATCCCACAAAAAGTTTCGACAATAGTTGTCGGCGTGTTGTTTCTTTGAAATTTCAAATCGCGCGGAGCTCAAGGTCAATGAGAGAAGAACAGTCCGCAGGCTCTGAGGGCGAAAAATAAGCGGTAACGCTTCAGCATGAAATAAGAACCGAGGACGAGGGACAATAATCAACGCAGCACGAAACGTTGTTTTATGTAGCAGACGACAAGTCAGGAACAGAAGGCTCAAGCGAAACGCAAGGTTCTACGAGAAGCGGTTCGCTATGCACACTTTGCTTCTCTAAAACTGTGAAGTGTGAGAATATCTGTGGTGCAGCTAAGGTAAGGCGGAGTGCAAGGATATACAAGGTGAAACTAAATTAAAGTGTAATGTAATAGATAGCTAGGATGCAACTAAGGTAATCTGCAGTGTAAGGATAGCTAAGGTGCTGCTAAGATAACCTACTGAGTAATTTAGAATGCAGCTAACATAAGTCGCAGTGTATAAACATTGACAAGGAGCAGCTAAGGTACAGTGTAAGGATAGCCAAGAATGCCGAGGAATTTGCCGCGAGTCATGGAAGTGCTGTCTGCATCAACGCAGCGCAAATATGATTTTGATTGTGGCACATAAAGTGCCATACTTTTGAGATTCGTTAGGATATTTAACTTTACATTGGGCTGAATGATATGCGATGACTAAAAACTTCAGCATAGACTACAGAATCCTTAACTTCTACCACGTGAACTTGCATATAAGCAGTTCGTTGCTTAATATTATGGAAAACAGGGTAGGCTAAATTCATTGAAATTAACACACTATGGACTGGACGTATCAAATGATGCTGGTATGTCAACGCGACGAGAACGTGCTTAGTGAACGGGAGATATATGATAGAAGTAGGTGAACAATATTTTGTTTTCAGTTTTGAATGAAGATCTACAACCTCGAATGTGATATCTTTAAGTTGAACATTGAAGCAATTTACGCTTCGTCTCTTTGTAATTGATGACCATGAGTGATTATATTATCCAATTTCATGTCTTTCACACCGTGGGATCCTTGCGGCTTCGAAGAAGGTGAACTGAATGCCGTAAAAAAGACTCGGCGCTCTCTATAACCGATACTGCTTCACTGCGATACTGCTGAACAAAACTTTACTGTGATGTGGGGCAACGTTCTATAGACATCCATACACACACTAATAATTTATGAGGCTACATATAATGGCAATAAATCATTTGCTCACTGAATGATAAACCGCTTGTGCATTTGTGTGTGGGAATATTGTGAACCCTTCTTTTCTCCTTGTTCCTATAATCTTTCTCCCATTTCCGCTTCCCCAGTTCATTGTAGTCAGTCTGGTTAACCTCCCTGTCTTTCCTTATACACTTCTGTCTCTCTCTCGCTTCGTCTATCGATGGATGCCTTGTGGACTATAGAGGATCTTCAGATTTTATATACAGACACCTATAGACTCTGCATGCTGTATATATACGTAGGCAATACAGCAAAGAATCGACGGGGCGTGGTATGATAGAAAAAAAAAACATTTCACGCTTAGGATGCAGGTTGCTAGAATCGGCCTTCGTCATCCTGCACTGTGCTATGGTGAGACGGGGTGCAGTTGGAGAAGAAAGAGAAGAAGAAGAAGATGATTTGATGAGGATGATGACAATGACGACGCGTTGGTGACAATGAGTGTCATTAAGATATGTGCACTTTATACCTGCTAACAATGCACGTTCCCGTAACGATAGTACTGCCGGCTGGCCGAAGTAAGACGCCAGTTTTCGCAGTGCTGCACCGTACTAATGAAATAAGTGTCCGAGTCCGCCAAAGGCGAAAAAAAAGAAAAAAAAAAAAAAGAGGAGGATCAACTGAACGGTGCACTCGGAGTAAAGCACCGTCCGCTCGCGCTATACCGCTTCTGTGTTTCGGGGGCAGCGCTGGGCCCCGTGTTTGTCCTGCTGCGCATTTATGTAAATACCGGGCGGCCGAATGTGTTATGCAAATAGCCGAGACGACGGTGCTGCCGCATAAGTGGTCCGGCGGTCGTCGTACGTCGCGCCATCCTTTTGGCCCCGGACCTCCTCTCGCCGGCGGCGGCACCACCACACTTCGCCCGCGATGTGTGTGTTTATCTGTTTCGCCACCTCGGGTACTAACCCAGACCTTTAATCTGCCTCATTCTTTTATTGCTGTTACTCGCGTCCGTGTTCTGTGCCACTGTAGTATTGTGTGAGTCTGTATTCTCAGCTTGTGTCTGCGCGTGTGTGCCCGTGTGGGTGTCTGCGTGGACGCGCGGGGCTTTGTTTTCGCACTGCTCGCGCATTAGCGCGGGTCTGCTGTTGTGTGATTGCTTATGGCGCACAGGGCTTAGTGAAGCGCTTAGGCTGCCAAAAAGAACGCACCCCCCGCTAACACCCCCTTCCACCCGCCCACCCGCCTCCCCATCCCACCTGGATTAAGGGTGCGACGCGCTGCGTGACTACAAGACCTGGTTAGGCGTTCTTTAATCTTCACCTCTCCTTTCGAAAGCCGGGCAAGCGGAGTAAGCTGCTGAAGTAAAGAAAGTTGTGAATGTTGCTCCTGTGGGTGGCGACAAAAATCAAAAAGGCTGCATCTTCAGGCGTACGTAGATGAAAGAACGGGAAAACGCGAAAGCCATGGGTTGGAACGGCTCTGGACGGCCAGCCCATGACAAAGACTACTTCTTGAGGAAAGGTGTCTTAAAAGCTTCAGCTCGTTTCTGAACGACAAAAAAAAAAGAAAAAAAGAAAAGGCAAGCCAGAAGCGTGTTCACTTGATCACTTACGTATACCAAAGTCAAACCGCATTATCGCTGTTGCCATGGGGGATTAGAAATAAGGTCGTAAAATGGGTTGACGGATTTAGTTAGCAGGGCAGGAAAGCGCGCGCTAGTAAAGCAGGTATAGCTCTATTTCCGTGCGGGCGGAGAAGCTCCACGGAGCGTGCCTAACTTAACGTTCTTAACCTGGCGCCGAAGCTCGTAGTTCACGGCACTTCACTTAACAGAATAAGCCCTATTGCTTTAAAAAGGAGTTGGAATTTATTCAGGAGAGCTTAACGATTACTATTCTAGTTCGTGGTTGGTGCAGTAACGTCAATGTGTCGCTTGTGGCTGGGTGTCGTGTTTGCAAACGCCTGCTGTCTTATATAGTACCGACTCGATGGATGGTGCCTCGCGCAACTTTTGTGAGTCCGATGAAACCACATTATACATATCCTTATTTACAGCCTTTCTTTGGATAATGAGAGCCAGACTTGGCGTGCTGTGTTAAGTTGATTGGGCTACAGAGCCTTCACATGAAAAGAAGACAAAAAGAAATAAAATGTGGTTGATCCCTCTTATATAGGAATCGGTATAGAACACGAAAGTGAAACGTGTCTTCACAGAAGTAGTGTAATGTTTATTGCACATTGATATATAATGTCTATTGGTGTTGTGTGGCTAAAGCGCCCTTAGGCGTTGATGCACCCACGCTGACGCCTGGTGGCACGTCTCCTCCATCACGACTACCAACGTCGATGACCATGAGCAACCGTCGTGCATATGGAAGCTGCACTACGCTGCACACGCTAGCACAACGCGAAAGACGAAGCACGTAACTGACACACTAATACAACGCGCAAGACAAAGCACGTAACTGAATCGTCACCGAGTCAAATCAGCGCGTACAGCGCGTCGTAATTGCAGCCTCCGCGATCAACTTCAGAAACATTTTCAGAGCTAATTGCGGAGGCCACGCTCCGCTGTGCTGAGTACGGTGAACGCCACCTAGTAGTGCTTCTGCGAGAACGCGTTGGTAGTGCTTCTTGATGCCAGCGTCCCTTCGAATGCTGGCATCGAGGCGTCGTAGTGCTGAGACCACCGAAGCGTTCACTGTCGGTGCGCGTTAGTGTCATAATGCAGTACTTCTCTTTTCTGCTCGTAGGCGGCGGCACCGCCCCGAGCAAGAGCGCGGGTACACGGAGGAGTGTTAGATATATAAGGCGCGTCTGTGTAGCTCTCTGCAAATGCGTTTGTGGCGCAATGGGTTAAACGCTCGGCGATCTATCGTCGCGGACCGAGAGGTCGTGGGTTCGATTTCCAAATTTTGCATGTTTGTGGAACTTTTTCTTCTGGTTTCTTTCTTTGTATTATGTTCGTGTATGTTCGTGTGACGTATTTCCGTGACGGAAATACGTCAGTGAAGTCTTGGTGGACCCCGGCATAAAACACTTTCGTGTTAAAAAAAAAGAAATTGTGCATAGATTCCACTGGAGTTGTCTAAGTATGCGTAAACATTATGCCACTTGCTCGTCTCCACGCAGTGCCGTGTCATTATCAGTCTTATCAAACTTGATACGACCAGTATCATCATTATCATCATCAGCCTATATTTATGTCCACTGCAGGACGAAGGCCTCTCCCTGCTATTTCAATTACCCTTGTCTTGCGCTAGCTGATTCCAACTTGTGCCTGCAAATTTACTAATTTCATCACCTCACCTTTTGTGCCGTCCTCGACGGCGCTTCCCTTCTCTTGGTATCCATTTTGTAACTCTCATGGTTCACCGGTTATCCATCATACGCATTACATGGCCTGCTCAGCTCCATTTTTTATTCTTAATGTCGACTAGAATATCGGCTATCCCCGTTTAACGCCCAGTATAAACCGTTAAAACACTTATCGGTTGTTATCAACCTCATCAGATTCGATGCGGCCCTTATCAACCGTTAGCGGTTATCAAGCTTATGGGAATCGATCCGACCCTTGTCAACCCTATCAGCCCACATCGGTTGTTATCAGCCTTATCGCTATCGATCGAATACTTCTCAACTCTTATCTGTCCTTATCGGAGACGATAGAGTCTTATCAACCTTTATCAGTCCTTATAAACTTTATTGAAATTAATCCGACCATTATAAGCCAGGCCTTATCGCTCGTTACCACCTTCTCCATCCGGGTCGAACCATTATCAACTGTAATGAGACCCATATAAGCCCTCATCAATCCTTATCAACTAATTATCTGCTTACCTGTCTGTGTTGCGCGACGCGATGCGAATGAGGCTTCAGATATTAGTGCCATTTCGGTTCTTCTTTCTTTTTTTACCCGCCGTGGTTGCTCAGTGGCTATGGTGTTGGGCTGCTGAGCACGAGGTCACGGGATCGAATGCCGGCCAGGGCGGCCGCATTTCGATGGTGGCGAAATGCGAAAACACCCGTGTACTAAAGATTTAGGTGTACGTTAAAGAACCCCAGGTGGTCCAAATTTCTGGAGTCCCCCAATACGGCATCCCTCATAATCAGAACTGGTTTTGGCACGTAAAATCCCATAATTTTTTTAACACGAAAGTGTTTTATGCCGGGGTCCACCAAGACTTCACTGACGTATTTCCGTCACGGAAATACGTCACACGAACATACAGAACATAATACAAAGAAAGAAACCAGAAGAAAAAGTTCCACAAACATGCAAAATTTGGAAATCGAACCCACGACCTCTCGGTCCGCGACGATAGATCGCCGAGCGTTTAACCCATTGCGCCACAAACGCATTTGCAGAGAGCTACACAGACGCGCCTTATATATCTAACACTCCTCCGTGTACCCGCGCTCTTGCTCGGGGCGGTGCCGCCGCCTACGAGCAGAAAAGAGAAGTACTGCATTATGACACTAACGCGCACCGACAGTGAACGCTTCGGTGGTCTCAGCACTACGACGCCTCGATGCCAGCATTCGAAGGGACGCTGGCATCAAGAAGCACTACCAACGTCACCTAGGTGGCGTTCACCGTACTCAGCACAGCGGAGCGTGGCCTCCGCAATTAGCTCTGAAAATGTTTCTGAAGTTGATCGCGGAGGCTGCAATTACGACGCGCTGTACGCGCTGATTTGACTCGGTGACGATTCAGTTACGTGCTTTGTCTTGCGCGTTGTATTAGTGTGTCAGTTACGTGCTTCGTCTTTCGCGTTGTGCTAGCGTGTGCAGCGTAGTGCAGCTTCTATATGCACGACGGTTGCTCATGGTCATCGACGTTGGTAGTCGTGATGGAGGAGACGTGCCACCAGGCGTCAGCGTGGGTGCATCAACGCCTAAGGGCGCTTTAGCCACAAAACACCAATAGACATTATATATCAATGTGCAATAAACATTACACTACTTCTGTGAAGACACGTTTCACTTTCGTGTTCTATACCGATTCCTATATAAGAGGGATCAACCACATTTTTCTTCTTTCTGTTTATCTGGGGTTTTACGTACCAAAACCAGTTCTGATTATGA
The DNA here is from genome assembly GCF_013339745.2 of Dermacentor silvarum. Classification (NCBI taxonomy): domain Eukaryota; kingdom Metazoa; phylum Arthropoda; class Arachnida; order Ixodida; family Ixodidae; genus Dermacentor; species Dermacentor silvarum. The sequence continues at coordinate 26,421,645 of NC_051163.1, forward strand.
GGCACGCCGCATTGGAGGGCTCCGGATTAATTTTTAACCACCTGGAGTTCTTTAATTTGCGCTACAACGCAAGCACACTGGCGTTTTTGCATTTCGCCTCCATCGAAATGCGGCCGCCGCGGTCGGAATTCGATCCCGCGATCTCGTGCTCAGCAGCGCAACGCCTTAGCTGACTGAGCCACCGCGGCGGGATGTGGCATTTCGGTTGGTGAAGGAACGCACCAGCGGAAGGCGCATCCCGCGACCACCGAAACGCATCAGGAATTTGGCGTGTTTTGGCATTAAATTTTGGCAAAACTCGAACTTTCTTGATTTCTACAAAGCTCTAAGTCGTCTCTACATGCGGTCCTAGAGATAGCATTTATTCCACCATCATCAAATATTTCTACAAAATCTTCATAGAAACTGTTATCCTTTGACATTTGTTTTGTACCGCCGCTGTGCTTCAGGTACATTCTTCTGCAAGCGCTGGTGTTAAGCCCATTCGAATACATGTCGGTAATCGGAATGGGCTAAATGGCATTAGTAACTGGCACAAGTTATATTGTAACCCAATTTGAAGACTTCTATTTGGTGCTCTTTGGTGATGTTTCGGGGGGCCAGCATGCCGAGTTTCCACTAAATGCTCTAACTGAGGAAGACTGTTTAGGCACCAGTGGTCGCCCTACTGAACAGGATGTAGAGGTTGCCATTTATCAGTTACATATGTCAAAAACTCGCCGGTCCTGATGGGACTTAAGGTGAATTTCACAAAACACTTAAGTCCATTCTTACATGTGTCCCACTGAATATAATTGATTGAATTGGAGGATTTACCACACTCTTTCATAAAAAGCCACAGAATGTTAATACATAAAAGTACTGAAACAGGAAAACTAAGTTCTTTTGATGATTATATACCGATAACATTGCCAAATGTTGACTTAGCGCAAACATTTTGTCAAATCGTTTGCAGTTAGCGATTTCATTTCGTATTGGTCCTCATCAAGCACGTAGTATAAAAGGTCGTTCCATACATACACGTCACTCGTACGGTTCTTGAGCACTCTTTCATTTCTGATGAGCAACTTGCAACGCTTCAGATTGACCTCAGAAAAGCATTTGATCAAGTCCAGGCATTCTTTTCTATTTTCTCTTCCAGAACATGTCAATGTTGGTTCCACAGTGCTTAATGGCGTTGGAATTTGTTATATGTATTGTACAATTCGTTTCGTTGTCAACAGTAGCCTCTGAAATTTTGTCAACATCCATTCTTCCGTGAAACAGGGATCCTCTATGTCCCCGCTCCTCTTCACCCTTTACTTAGGAACCACTCTGCTTGGTCATTTTCAACTCCAACAATGTACGTGGTTTTAATATTCTGGGTAATGAGGTTTAATTGCTAGCTTACGCTGATGATATCGCATTCTTCTGCAAAGACAAACCCAGCGTCAATAAAACTCTATCATAGAGGAGTCTCGTTGTGTCTCCGGTGCGCAAATGAATAACTCTCAGAACTCCCGCCTATGGTTAGGATCTTGAGTCATTACAGCATCACATTATGCTAGTGTTGAATGGTCTTGTGTGCCGCTTAAATTGTACCACCTAAATATCTAGGAGTTCCACCGCTTGCCTACAAGTAGTAAGTGCACACTACTGGGAAGAGCGCTACAAAATAGCTTTGTGCCGCACCATCTTTCAATATTTGGTAGAGCAGAACCTGCAAGATGTTTTTGGCAACCAAAGTTATCTATGTCTTTGAGGTTTACGCTGCAAGGATTAAAATTCAACGTTGTCACATAATTTTTTTCAACATTTATATGGTCTTCTAGTTTTTAACCTATGGGACGCGATGCCGTGTTTCGCCCAGTGAGTACTGTAGGGTTAAGGTTGGTGCATTTGTATGTGCCCCAGTTAGGCTCGCGCTTTCGCTTCTTTTGGGATAGCTCTGATCCGGTATTCCGAGCCTTCTTGCAGGTTAACCTGGTTCATGTCCTGCCAGAATTGGTGGTGCCTTCGAATTTCCTTTCTAGCCCTTGCTTATGTGGGTTCATGCGTGAGCTTTATTTTAAGCGAAGCTTTTTAGGCTCACTTGTGTCGGGGTCGGAGTACGCGGGGTACACGGTATAATCATCAGCATTGGCTCGAGCGTCGTGGTCTCCTACCGCAGCTGACTCGTTGGCGCCCCTCGGGTTCCGCTCGTGCTCGGCACGCGCTAGTGCCACTGCTCCCACGTTCGTCGTCGTCGTCTTCTGCCACAGCTGGCGCAGTTGCCGCTCATTATTCCAGCGTTCACTTCTCTCCTGTCGTCGTAATGGGGAGGCCGCGTTTACGAGGGTATGAGCCATTGGTTAAGGGGGTATGAGCCATTCATTGTATTACCGTGATGGGCAGATTTAATCTTTAAGCAATTTGATTTCGAAGAATCGCAAGCGGCAATGGCGGACGAATGCTGCTAACCATGCCGCCGAGAAAACTCGAGAAATCGAACGCAAGAGACAACAGCGACGACAGAGAATCGTAGAACGCAACGGAAGGAAAAGTTGCACGGAAGGGAAGGAAAAGTAGTAGGAAAAGGAAGGAAAAGTAGTAGGTCAGGTACACACACGACAAGCTTCGCTTACCCCCCTTTTCTCGACAGGGGAAGGGCTGGAGATTTTTTCTATTGCATTTTCTGCCTTTTTGTGACTTTATTTTGCTGCTGTTTTTTCTAAAGATTGTTTGTTCACTGCCTCACGAAGGATTCGTCGCAAATATTTAGCATCAATGTTGTTCCCGCCTCCGTTTTATCGAATAATATATGTCAGATTACCAGGAAATGATGTATTTGCAAGTGTACGCAAAATCCCCCTCCTACAAAAACGTTTTTTTTTACAAATTACACACTGATACCTTGCCCATTAGAACATGGGTTCAGAAAAGGAATAATTTTGTTCCGTAAATTAAATGTCGCCTTTGTAACGCGCCTGAGACTATTAAACGCTGTTTTATTGATTGTAAGGACACCACTTTATTCTGGGATGTCCCCCACTGAAATTAGCAGAAATAAATTGATGTAAATTCTCACAGTACCCGATACTTTGCTGTTGCGTGTGATGACATACCATTCGATATGTATTTACAGTTACGTAACATTCGAAGGTGTTTATGTGGCCTGCATAGCCTATGCAAAACTCGCATGCAAGACGGAAATGCAAAGAAGAATTTCCCCAAGATCGCATTTCGCTCACATGATTACGCACTTAAAGGACTTTCACGATCAAAATGAATGTCAACCAGATTGTTATACACTTTTGATTAGGCGTTTAACTTCTCCTTTCGAGTTTTTGTTGTGATGGAAGGTGTTGCTTTGTGTGACGTTTTCTTTGTACTCCTCGGTGACCTGTCATTGGTTATGACCATCTGGTGCTCATAATGTTGTAAATAGTTCCTGTACATTCGTAATTTCATTCACTTTAATAAATACCACGCGACAAATAAAGTGGGCGTATGTCCCAGTAGGTAAGGACACTCGACTTCTGAGCGTGGGGTCGTAGGTCCGAAACTCACCACCGCCTACGTGTTTAGTTTCGAATTTTTTCCTTCAGATGTTATTGTCTTTCCTAATGGAGCCACACCGTGTTACGCGTTATGGACCTGACGGACAGATTCCCTGGATGAGCCACCTAAGAATACTTACGCAATAAAACGTTACTAGGACAATGGTTTCGACCGCCATGCCCATCAAAAGCCAACAGAGGACTCCGACGTATTCAAAGATCACTGGTGCCTGCGAGTACCATTGATTTCGACACGAACACCGTTGTCTGTGCGCGCGCATCACTTCTCCCTTTGTTTTTGTTTTGTGCACCCTTCCCCTTCCCCAATGTAGGGTAGCAAACCAGGTGCAACCTGGTCTAATCTCCCTGCCGTTGCTTTTCTTTCTTTCTCGGTCTTTGTCTCCCAAGTTCCATGTTGAAAAATAATGGTCCGTGCGAACGCGCGGCGGTAGCTTACTGTCTATGGCGTGGCGTTGCTGAGCTTAAGATCACGGAGTCCCCCACTACGACGTGCTTCATAATATCATCGTGGTTCTGCCTTCTAATATTCTAGAATATGATTTGTAGGGCCTTGTTATTATTGCGATAGCAATTATATGGACGCTCCAGGCGCATGTCTGCCGTTGCCATCGTCGTCGCCGTGAGGTTCTGTATAAAGTCCACGGGCGTTAAGATCGTCGCCGCGCGCCGTAGGCTCTATGTGCGAGTGAAAGCGTGCGACGGTGGGCCGGCAATCGCGGCTCGCGCACACAAGGGCGGGAAGCGGGAAAGAAGCGCGCAGTATTCTAGTCGCGCACAACGCTCCTGAAGGATGGTAGGGAGGTGGAGGGGCCTCGCTTTACTGCGGCCGCGCGGTCCCGCCGGGCTGGAAGGCTCCGGGGGAAGAGTAGGGAGAGAGGGAGGCCGCGTACTACGCCGCGCGCTTCCGCCCAGGCGGCTCTATCTTGAAAGGCATCCGCTGCGGGGGCAGAGTCCGCCCTCCCTGTGTTTTCGCGGCAAAGTTCGCGTTGATGCGAGCGCCGGCATGAAGCTCAGTTCGCTTGCTTGTGCTGCTGCGCTGAGTCACTCCATCGCTCTGACAGTTTACACGGTCATCGAGTGAGATGCATTCATGTTTGCTTGTGCGCGCCTGACACCATGCTTGTTAACTTAGTTAGTGTGCCTATGTTTACAAGTTTATGCGGCAAATAAAATATATTATCCTTATTTGGTATAGCTGTCCATTAATTTGCTATCGCAATCGATGCTTCGCCATTCGGGCGAAGCTGCGAATTCTTTCGCTGCTTTTAAGCCTCACACGTAAATTCTCATGATTATGCTAGACGGTATCGCGGGATTCTGTAAGATGGGGTTCTTCTCATGCAGCGTCATTCTCTCGTGCAGCCCTAATACGTATGCAGCGTGTTGGGATACTTTTATGATGATGTCTTTATTATCTCTCTATCATATTTTTCATATTAGTGTCAGTTTGTACTTCGGCATCGAAAATGCCCCTACACGTGATTGTGAAGCCCTCCGAATACATCCTTGACCGCCAGCAAAGGGAGCTGGAAAAGGCACAGTTTGCACGCCCTGCTTCTCCACTGGAGAAGCAGGGCGTGCAAATTGTGCATCTTTATCGATTCTATTTTGATGTCTTTCTTTTCTGCTTTCGTTTTACACCGTGTTGCACGACTTCAATATTTGTTTCAACTTTTGTAGCTGCTGATATCTTTCTCCATTTGCGGTTACGCGGTGGCAATGGGTGGGAACGCAAAACACAAACGAAAAAGACATTGTTTTTTTTAGATAAGATCAACAAACAAAACGCGTAGGCTAAAATATTGTTTTTAAATGTGAGAAAAGAGAATACCAGAGCAAGACAGCGAAGTGGCGTGCTTTGGGAGAAGTAACAATGCATTTCCGAGTGAACTACGAAGTCAAGATTGCCTCTAAGAAAACCATGCAAAGACAAGAGAGAATGAGGAGCCTCTAAAGTGTAAGAATCAAGACAAAAAGAAAATAAATGAACCCAGGTGCAGCACTGCATTGCCCGCGGCTGCGTCTTGAAAGAGAGAGAGAGAGACCGAGAGAACAGCATTTGCAGAAACGAAGCTATTGGTGCACACTACACGAACGGTGAGAACCAGTGTAAAAAAAAAAGAAAAAGAAAAGCAAATAAACGTTGTTAACCGGAAAGTAGAGAACTGCAAACGATAAGGATCAAGTGCGACGACGTCGCAAGAAAGGATATGAGAAAGCATGTCCTCCGAGGACGCCGAAGTTTACTGCGCGGTCCTTCCTTGTGGCGCTGCAAACAAAGAACCTCCACGAAAGCATTTGTTCTTTTCTACTTCGGTTTGGTTCCCTCAACGTTTAGTCTATATACCTGCGCCCGTGTTACTGCACGTTGGTCTAAACACAATAGCGTGGAATGGGTCGAAACGCGAGTCGTGCGTTGTTGAAGGCGTAGCGCAACTTTTCTTTGCGTCGCCCAACGGTCTTCTCGACGTCTTCTGTTGCTTTTGTTGTGGTACGAGAAGAAAGCGAGAATTTGGACGCGCCTGCCAGCCACGAAACACTGTTGCCGAAAGGTTTGAAAGGACAAAGGGCCAAAACGCAAAGAAAGAGTCCGATATTTTGAAGACACACAGCGGGGTGATACTGCGTGTTTTTGCTGGTCACAAACGCACAAATAGACAGACACTCGGGTCACGGAAAGCACGGGGAAAATATAGTTGTGCCTGAGTAAAGTTTAGAAACAATTAGGAGAATAAAAGTGAAACTGAATGAAAAGATTATTTCCGCGGGGGGGATCCGAGATCAGGCCCTCTGAATTACGCGGAGGATGTTGGTTCGGCTGTTTGTGACTAGCATGAAGAAAAAGAAGAAAGGAAAATCGAGTTACTCTTACTTTTCATCCTTCGATCTCGCTTATTGCAGAGCGAGGGTATCGAATGCAACATTTTCTATCACGGGAAAAGAGGTACACAAAATGGCGAAGATTTTTTTAACACGAAAGTGTTTTATGCCGGGGTCCACCAAGACTTCACTGACGTATTTCCGTCACGGAAATACGTCATAGAACATAATACAAAGAAAGAAACCAGAAGAAAAAGTTCCACAAACATGCAAAATTTGGAAATCTAACCCACGACCTCTCGGTCCGCGACGATAGATCGCCGAGCGTTTAACCCATTGCGCCACAAACGCATTTGCAGAGAGCTACACAGACGCGCCTTATATATCTAACACTCCTCCGTGTACCCGCGCTCTTGCTCGGGGTTGTGCCGCCGCCTACGAGCAGAAAAGAGAAGTACTGCATTAGACAGTTTTAGCAGAGCGTTCACGGCCCGCTCCGCTCAGACCGTCGTGTCCTAACGATTCGCGCAGAGCCGCTCAGCGGAACGCAAGCGGGAACGCTAATGCGCGTGCGCACAACGCTTATATCGGCAGCGGAACGAAGAACGCTGCCCACGGTCCGCTACGAAGCTATTTGAGCGGAGCGTTAGGCTGCGTCTACTGGTTGATTTGTCGTTTTACAGCCACGCTGAGCGCGCGTGGCTGGCGTCTCTGGGAGACGCGCTTGTCAAACAAGCCAAATCAACGCAGTTCCTGCAGCCAACGGTGTGCGTGAAATGTTAGCGGAGCGGAGCGTAAGCAACGCTCTGCTAAAACTGTCTATTATGACACTAACGCGCACCGACAGTGAACGCTTCGGTGGTCTCAGCACTACGACGCCTCGATGCCAGCATTCGAAGGGACGCTGGCATCAAGAAGCACTACCAACGCCACCTAGGTGGCGTTCACCGTACTCAGCACAGCGGAGCGTGGCCTCCGCAATTAGCTCTGAAAATGTTTCTGAAGTTGATCGCGGAGGCTGCAATTACGACGCGCTGTACGCGCTGATTTGACTCGGTGACGATTCAGTTACGTGCTTTGTCTTGCGCGTTGTATTAGTGTGTCAGTTACGTGCTTCGTCTTTCGCGTTGTGCTAGCGTGTGCAGCGTAGTGCAGCTTCCATATGCACGACGGTTGCTCATGGTCATCGACGTTGGTAGTCGTGATGGAGGAGACGTGCCACCAGGCGTCAGCGTGGGTGCATCAACGCCTAAGGGCGCTTTAGCCACAAAACACCAATAGACATTATATATCAATGTGCAATAAACATTACACTACTTCTGTGAAGACACGTTTCACTTTCGTGTTCTATACCGATTCCTATATAAGAGGGATCAACCCATTTTTTTTACAATATATGATGTGTACTTCCGGTAAGCATAGTATCCATTTTTGCGGCCAAAAATTCACAACTAGATGGTAATTTCTGAAAATGCGGGCAAGTAAATGCAATGATGGTAACAAATCCATCTCAATGGTATTTTTTTCTCCATGTCCTCCAATACCGAGTGGTGGGGTCACCACTCGAGGAGGTGGGGCAGCGACCGAGATCCGTAGGGAATGTCTACCTTCCCGCAGCGCGCACAATCCAAATGCGCGATTCAAGGTGATGATTCGATCCGCGTCTGCCGGGAGGCGCGAGCCGGTGATGCCTCGGAGCTAAAGCTCGCGCCGCCGATTCCACCGCCACAGCCGTCTAGTTCTTCCGCTTGATCCTTCATCGTTAATCGATGGACCCCCCCCCCCCCCCCCCCCCTTGAGCTCAGACGCCGGAGCCTGGCCACCACCTCCACCACCGCGGGATTGTGTTCCTCTTCTCTCCGCTGCAGGGCGCTGTATGCCCGACTTCTGCTTGCAGAAGTTAGGTATACTATAAGCTAAGTATTGGTGAAAAACAAAAACAAAACAGGGAATAGATTGATATGACCGGATCTCTTACAGCCGTAGGTAACGATACAAGGTAGATATTGAAAAGTTTAAAAAAAAGTTGAGGCGATGTTACAAAAAAGCTGGATAATAAATTCCCCTGTCGAGAAAATTGGGTTAAGCGAAGCTTCTGGCAAGACGACACTGTCGCAGGCGTTCCGCTTTGTTTGCCCTAAACTCAGGATCGGCGGCTCTTTGCTGACGTTTGGCCTGGGCTTCGGAAGCGCTCACGCTAGAATTGGACAAGCTTCGCTTACCCCTATTTTCGCGACAGGGGAAGGGCTGGTGATTTTGTCGCTTTGGGTGGCATGTGTTACAAGGGTAGTTCAAGGGCGCGTTACAGGTCCCCGAGCCCACAGGGGTATGTGCCATTGAGCTTAGACCCTTTCTGCACAATTACGAGGATCGGCCCACACGACAAGGGTATGTGTCATTGAGCTTGGACGCTTTCTGCACTATCTCCAGGATCGACCCACTTTACAGCGAGACACCACCACCTGTAGCAAATATGCGCCACGAAATCAGGCACATGTGTCCTGCAAAAAAAAAAAAAAAGCAGAAAGAAAGAAAGAAAACGAAAAAGAGCCCGGAACAACTCGGCGTATTGTAATGGAAACCGAGATATTCAGCCACCGAGATCCGTAGGGAATGTCCACTTTCCAGAAGCATTGAGATTTAAAAAAAAAAGGTGGAAGGATTAACTGGTCAGCAGTCGAGAGATAAGTAAGAGACGTTTAGGGTAAGGGTGTAAGAAAAACAGGGAAGAGATTTTTAGAACAGAAGTCAATACAAACGTCCATAACGGTGGCACATAGCGAAAGAGGTTTTAAATACTAAAGTTAGATCGAGATCAGGGAGGCAAACGGCAGAATACGACAGATGTAGTAAAACCCTGATTCAATCAAGCAGGCTTGGTGACCGTTTGTCGTCGTCTTGTTTCAAAGGTTGTGCCAATAAACATTATCATCGTCACCATCTGCAGAAAGATTTAAGAGATTACCGAGTTTTCCCCCAGTTATTACGGTAGAGGACGTCCTCTTTCCAGAAAGCTGGCTTTCAGAGCTGATGGGAGCGTTGACTCGCCAGCGGTCGAGATACACAAGATACGTTTAAATTATTCGTCAAAAATAAGATAATAATAAATAACCAGGCAAGACATTGGTGTGGTTTCGTCACATGTATAGGCAACTGTACGATATAAAGTATATACCCAGAGTCCAGGATTAAGGTATCGGTAGCACTCATAAGTAGCTGGCAAAGGTTATGTGACTTATGTGCGCCATCCCGACTTAAAGTATGTACCGTTAGAAATCATCCTAATCATCATCAGCGTTACGCATAAGGTTACGTCGGCAAAAGGAACAGTCAACTTTGCCACCTTGGTTCGAATAAGGGCACAGTCGCAAGTTACAAACCTATACTATGCTCTTTGAACGTAGCAGACGCGTTACGAACATGCTCGCAATATCAGCTTGAGACGTAGTGGGGTCACATTTCAGTACGATGTCATTGGCAACGGTCGATCGCCGTTTACCGTTTCTTTGCACGCTTTTTTTTTTCTCTTCCTTTTCTTTCGTTTGAAAATAGTGTGTATCATGGAGAAGGAGGAGAGAGGGAGGGAGAAGGGGAGATGTGCTGATCGAAGATAAATTTCATTAGTTTTCCTTGCGCCCCTAACTGTCTGAAAATTGTATGAATCTCAATGTAAAAGACGAGGTAGTCTTCCAGATTCATTTGCTTGCTTTTGTGACGAATGCGTAACCTAATAACCGTTCATGGTAAATTTGGCAGTTCGTAAAAGCAATAAAATATCCAGGAGAATATCGTAACCTGGGCATGTCGGTTGGCGCATGTCGGGCACGGCGACAGACAGGAGGTTAAAAGTTAGCGGCGTATTCCGGCCCTGTTTGCCTCCCCCACCGCCCTAATATTTCGAATAAAATATAATAGAGAACTGGATCATTGCAGCATCGTTCCCTGGTTCACTCCCCTTCCTCCCACCCATCTTTTATCACCCCCTCCCCCCCCCCCCCTGCAAGATAAAAAAAAGAACTCATGCAGCTAACAAGACCTGCCTTGGAGATGCTTTGATTTTGACACTCAAGAAGGAATAGCGAAAACAAACAAACAAACAAACAAACTCATGCAGCTAACAAGACGTGTCCCGATGTCGTTCTGACCTACACCATTAAAACGTCTAAATCAATACATCAGGGTAGGTCTTGTTAGCTACACGAGTTTGATTGCTTGTTTTGTATTCTTACTTGGTTTGTTTCAAATAAAAAATGAAAGAAAGAAACGAAAAATTACCAAACAATCAAACTCATCTAGATAACAAGACCTGCCGTTTAGGTGGTTTCGGTTTACACGTTCAAGGAGGAAACAAATGGAGAAACCAAACAAAAAGATATACAGCCAAACAAACGCATGTACCAACAAGTCCAGCCCTGATGTCGTTTTGATCCAGACTTCAAAGAGAAAAGAAGATCAGAAAATTTTTCCAGGTGCCGCATCTGCCGCTTGTCGAGTAAAGCACGCCGTGCAAAATTTTTCTTCCGATATTTTTCGTAAGCCGCTGAATAATATACGGCCACGCACGCCTCTCAGCTTGAAGAGCGAGCGCGAGAGAACAGATTTGCGAGGCAAGCTACTCGTAGATGTTTGCACAGCACTTATTTTCAACTTTTCGATCCGTGGCGAACCAATTCAGGCATATTTGCATGAATAGAACGAGCAAACTCTTTACATTGCACGTCGGTAGTTATGTGCAGTAGAGTCGAGGCAGAAACTGACGCCAGTTAAGAGGAAGCTCTACTTGATGAGCCATTATCCAAGTACACGGCAACGCAAAAGTCGTTTTCGTTTTCGTCCATAGCACGGAATTTGATGGCGTTCGTTGCATTTCAAAAAAAAAAAAAGAAACTTAAAATACACTGACTGTACGATGTAGACTATCGATTTCAGGTATCATTTTTAAACAAAAACTGTTGAAAATCAAAATTTATAATACAAACAAGCTGAAGCAGTAAAGTTTACAACTCTAACTGAGCAATAGAAAATGACATCACTCTGCAAAGTCTATTCTCGTTTCGAAACATCATTTTTTTTTCAGCAAACTACTGTTGAAAATTGCGAAATTCATCTGAACCATAAAGTGATATCACAGTTTGGTAACATTCACCGGTTGTTAGATCTCAAGCGGACGACAAAACTTATGTATTATACATCGCTCCTAAATATACCACTAACTTGTCAGTAGGGCCAATTGCTAAACTCTCATATACATTGTGAGAATTTCGCCTAAGGTGTGAACGCATATATGAAATTTACCCGCTATAGATACTCTAATGAGGCATTGAAGCCTAGAAATTTTCCATCTCGCGAAGCACCGCGCAATAGCCGGCGACAAAATGAAGCGCATTCAGACCGAATCTCTCGTCGCGGGCGACGAAATGCTCGTTGCCACCCGCCAACGCTCACGAGATGCGCTGTAACTCTTCAAGGCACTTCCCGCAGGTTCGTTCCGAATTTGTGGTTAGTGCAAGATTATTTTGTATGTGCCTATAAGAAAAGAAAGCGAAATGCACTGCGCACTCAACAAATCGCGGACAATACGTAACCTGGGCAATTACGGTGACAAGCTTCCATAAAACAAAATTACAAATTGAACTCTCCTGTCGCTTGGCCTCAGACCGCTTTAGCATTGCAAACACTGTCACTGTAGCTACAACGGCGGCATGTTAGCCAGCAAACAACACCGTGTTGATCGTGCTCACAGCTACAGCGGGTGCATGACTGTACTGCCGGTCTCGACTGTCCGCCACGTAGGGCAAGACGTCGTTAGCGCTCACGAGTTGTATTGCACCACACCTGCATATACACAGCGCAGGATAAACCGCATTCTCATTCGCATATCAATGAATTTTGCCTAAAGCGATCACGTTAACTTGCTCTCTCTTGTGATCCCGTGTTATATAAATATTGTTTTGAACACGAAAGTGTTTTATGGCGGGGTCCACCAAGACTTCACTGACGTATTTCCGTCACGGATATGACGTTCTTACAATGTACACGAACATAATACAAAGAAAGAAACCAGAAGAAAAAATTCCACAAACATGCAAAATTTGGAAATCGAACCCACGACCTCTCGGTCCGCGACGATAGATCGCCGAGCGTTTAACCCATTGCGCCACAAACGCAATTGCAGAGAGCTACACAGACGCGCCTTATATATCTAACACTCCTCCGTGTACCCGCGCTCTTGCTCGGGGCGGTGCCGCCGCCTACGAGCAGAAAAGAGAAGTACTGCATTATGACACTAACGCGCACCGACAGTGAACGCTTCGGTGGTCTCAGCACTACGACGCCTCGATGCCAGCATTCGAAGGGACGCTGGCATCAAGAAGCACTACCAACGCCACCTAGGTGGCGTTCACCGTACTCAGCACAGCGGAGCGTGGCCTCCGCAATTAGCTCTGAAAATGTTTCTGAAGTTGATCGCGGAGGCTGCAATTACGACGCGCTGTACGCGCTGATTTGACTCGGTGACGATTCAGTTACGTGCTTTGTCTTGCGCGTTGTATTAGTGTGTCAGTTACGTGCTTCGTCTTTCGCGTTGTGCTAGCGTGTGCAGCGTAGTGCAGCTTCCATATGCACGACGGTTGCTCATGGTCATCGACGTTGGTAGTCGTGATGGAGGAGACGTGCCACCAGGCGTCAGCGTGGGTGCATCAACGCCTAAGGGCGCTTTAGCCACAAAACACCAATAGACATTATATATCAATGTGCAATAAACATTACACTACTTCTGTGAAGACACGTTTCACTTTCGTGTTCTATACCGATTCCTATATAAGAGGGATCAACCACATTTTTTTTTATTCGACCGCTGTTTTTGATGTCAAAGGCAGTTGTCCTTCCTATGTATTCCTACCATATATCGGAATATATATATATATATATACATACCATATATCGGATGCTGTTAAACTGTTTCACATTGTATTGCATGATGTCATTTATGTATTCTTGTACAGTAAACCCCCCCCCCCCCTACAACAATGCCCCCGGAGAGCGCTGTAGGTACATGTATAAATAAATAAATAAATAAATAAATAAATAAATAAATAAATAAATAAATAAATAAATAAATAAATAAATTCTGATTGGCTTAGGGCGAGCGATTTTAACGCGATAGCGTTAAAGGCCCCGTGTCGCAGGAAATACGGTGTCAGTGTTAGCGTCAGCGGCGTTGTCCGTTCGAGTAAATTATATTTAGGTATATGCATATGCGACGCCTTTTTTTTCTTTCTTTATTGCCTTTATTCAATTCACACAGAAATACGGTGTACAATGATACCAGCCCATCAAGGGCTGAAAAGGGGAACAATCAAAACTCGGGCAAGTACATCAGCCCTTCTAACCTAGGAAGCCAGTCTGGTTCGGATTCATGAAGTTTATACACTTGAACCATTGTGCTTACAGATTCGCGAAAGTAACTCTTTATTGGCCTCGCGTCAAGATCTGCATGACGATCGGCCATTCTTGACAACCAAATACTATGTAGGCCCAGGAGCATCATCATGTCGAATGGAAAGCCTTCGTCGTTTTTGACGGGTAACAATCTAATGCCGTAGCTATCTATTCGCAAGTCTTTTTTTAAAGTTCTTTGAAGAATTTCCCAAAAGAAGTAACCTCCGCAACAATCTTGAAAAACATGTTCAATTGTCTCAGGTATCCTACATATAAAACAGTGAGTGCCCCAAGGTACGAACATTCCTTTTTCTTCCATGTATGTTTTTACTTCTAGCGTATTAGTATGCAATTTGAAGAAGAAGCTTCGACACCTCCCCTAACAGGCATGTTTTTTTACCCTTCTTAAGATGTCTTGACCTGGACCATCATTGTATTAGGTTCTACACAGGGGAGTGGGAAGAAATACATCACATAAGTCTTTGTACAGTTTTTTTTTCGAGAAACGCCACAGAGGTATTCTAGGGAGAAATGGTTTTGTAAAATACGACACGAAAGGCACACTTCTTTCATATACCCAGAAAAGCTACATGGCATACATTCTGACCACACAATTAAGTTTGGCAGATGTCCACCTAACCGCACTTGGTGCCTCCTGTCCACATGACATGCGCTATATGCGGGTTATGTTGCCCCGCAGTTCTATCACCAAAGTTGCTCATACCTTGTCTTACATTCCTGACAAAGTTATCCCTCAGAATTTTGAAAATGACAGCAAACAAACAAACGTCATGAAACAAAACACCGACAGCGCATGCCTTTTATGTTAAATCTTCTCAGGCTGAAATATTAAAAGTCCGAAACAATAACAGAAACCGGAAGATGACGTAATTTTTTTTGCGCGGTTGTGCACTACCTCCGGGATCGGCCCATGCAAGAGGTCGCGTTTCTACCAGAAAGCTCGCCTTCGTGCGCAGAGTTGGCCGCCAGTGTTTCCCGGTAAACGTTATGGTTACGTAAGCTGCAGTTGCCAGGAAGCGTGAAAAGCAGTCGGGGATCTTTGAATGCTATAGCATTCCACTCTTAAAGGTGAGGTTTTAGTGTTCTCCATGCTTTCATGAAAGGGGCATAAAAGAAAGCCCGCAGGATAGTCTAAGAAATGCTGATACTGAAAAAAAGAAAGAAAAGAAGATGAAAAAAAGTTGTCGCAGTTTCACCTGAAAGGCGAAGCATCAATTGCGATAGCAAATTTGTAGAGAGCTATACGGCAGTAATGATAGTAGCTTTATCAGCTGTATAAACTTGGACATGCAGCAGCACCGGAAACCCGCAGATCTGTTGTCGACGCCGTCGGCGTTTTGCCCGCGTTCGCACAAAATGCGTGCGGCGTTGGTGACTGTTGCCGGAGCCTCTGATATAATAGGCACTTGGTGCCGCAGCTAAACGTCGCCTCCCTTCCCCCCCACGGCCTTTCACGCGTCGGAAGAAGGCACGTTTGCTCTACATAAAGGTGATTGTAAAAGAGGAAAGAGACGCCTACTTCTGCAGCCCTTAAGGGAGCACGGCGCAGAACGCGCGTTTGTTCTCCGCCGTGCGTTCAGTCCCCGTGAAAGCGCGCGTCCCTCGCGCCCTTTCACTCGCACATACAGCGTTCGGCGGCGCGCGGCGACGATTTCATCTCTATTGACGTCATACGGAACCTCACGGCGACGGCGACGCCGACGGCAGAAATCTGCTTTGGAGTGTCCATATAATTGCTATCGCAATAAAACACACAAACACACAAAAGGCGAGAAAGACAGCTTATAAATACGGGAATGTTTACGCGCATAGTTTATGAAACAATAGGCGCTTGTACGTCAACGGAATAGGTTTCTTCAAAAAATAAACGTCGTGTGTGAACTGTTTTTTTTTCTTTTTTTAATCGGTAGACGTTTAAGCTGCGCCTTGAAGAGTGGAACGCCGATAGCATTCAAAGATCTCTGACTGCTTCTCATGCTTCCCGGCAACTGCACCTTTGTAGCCGTAATGTTTGCCGGGAAACGCTGGCGGCGAAGGCTATGCACGAAGGCGAGAATACAGGCTCTTTTTTTTTCCCCGGCCGGCCGGCACCGTGTTATGATGGGTAGAAAGCATGGAGCGCGCGCCGCTCTGTGATTGGTAGAAACGCGGCATGCGCCGTGCTTCGAACTTCGCTGAGCTTGAAGGTCAGATTTACGGAACTAGGCGTTTTCTGGGTTTGTATCTGGAGGAATAGAGCTATCGCTTTAAAAACCGTGAGAACCAGACATATAATGTTATTAGGGGCGAAGCTCCTTAGGGTGTGGGTCTGTCCCTCCTCTGTAGTATGTAGTAGTAGTAGGTAGCCACGTCTACTTTTTCGAAAAAAAAAAATTCCAAAAGTTGTGTCCGTAGCGCGAAATCGTACCAGGGACCCCTCGCTTCCGAACGCGCGGCGCTAACCACTACGCCACGAAGCGCACATGGACATACGCACCACGATGACAATAAATACCCAACATTAACGAAAGACTGCGCGTTTTCTAACGCGTTTGTGCTAGCGCGTTACGGCCCGTGTAAGAAGCTGGTGTAAGACGCTGTGGCCTCTCCGCCTTACCCCCGTATTCATAAACGCTCCTCGACTTGAACTTGACTTGCCACCGCCTTGGGCAGCGCGTTCGAAACGCGTTGAAGGCGGTGGCAAGTCAAGTTCAAGTCGAGGAGCGTTTATGAATACGGGGGTTATACTCTCTCAGCAGTAATGTGATGGCGTCGGCAAACGCGGTGCACGTTCCGGCATGTGTAAACGGCTGCGTAAGACGCTGTGGCCTCTCCCCCTTACTAGAGAGTACTGGACGTTTCTAACGCGTTTGTGCTAGCGTCCCCTTAAGCGGGAGATGGTGCAATTATAATGAAGGGCGCTGTTATAAAATAGGAATGACGTCATATATGGCGCGGGTCATTGATGGAAGTCAATCGTTCGATTTAGTGCGGCGAGACTGGGCGAATTACACGGAAGATTCACGGTTTACCGATGATTCCCTCCGGAGCTTCGCCCACTCATCATCAATCACCCCGTGGATATGCGTTTTTTTTTTTTGCGCTTTGAGTCACATAATCTGCTCTGCTGTAGTAACGCGCACACACTCGCAGAAATGTTCAATTCCGCATAAGAGAGAACAACACTTCTGATGCACTGCTTTGGAGCCGATGCTTCTATAATGCTTAGTGCATGCTACCTTACTCATTCACCACAACGCCTCTGCCAATGCTTGCGCATTTTTATCAAATACTGCATCAGTAATTTCGGCGACTGGCTCAAGGAGCAATAAAAATAGGGGATTTCCATCACACTTGTTGACTTTTAGTGTAAAATCACACATTCTTATAACAGAGAGACGTGTAATTGAGTTTCCGCTCAGAATATATCAGCCTTCTGTTAGACGGTTAATATGTAGGGGCACGCAAACAACGAATCGGACAATGTGTCCTTGAAGTTATGCTGCAATTGTTTGATTGAAAGCATCTCCCTACGGGTGAAGCATTGACAGCTATCGGAAGATCTAGCGTTGCGCCAGTACTCGTTGGACGATGTTGTAACTGCGTGCGGGTGCGCCATGTTGGCACGAAGCAGCCGGCATGGAAACTCGTGCTGCGCAGAAGGAACAACGCCCTGACAGCTGCCAGGCGTCTTAGAACGATAGCGTCATCTTGCCGCCAGTGGCGTTGCAGGCGTGGCACTAGGAACTGGGAAGCTTACCAGCCAGAATGGGGCCGATATAGTAAGCAACATAGGAACAAATAACGCTGAACGCAATGTGAGAGTGGCTAGGACAATCTCCTAGCTGGAGGCAGTGGTAAACCAACAGGCCATGTATAACTAAGAAGTAAAAAAAATGCGGCAGATCCCACGCCCTGTGGCAATCGATGTTATGCGAAGCAGTGTACCTAACAAGTTAATGAAACGGCCGTGAGAGAACCAAGACGTAGGCGGCTGTTTCGTGACCTACATGACACGCATGCCATGACATTCATGTCATGACCTATCATTTATGTTCGTCATACACTCTTGTCAAACTATGCCAATTTTGGTACATACCAAGTTAACGAAACGACCATGAGAGCACAAAGACGTATGCAGCTGTTTCGTGAACTACATGACACACATATCATGACATTCATGTCATGACCTATCATTTATGTTCGCTATGCCCTCTTATCATACTATGCCAATTCTAGCAATGGCCGAGTTAACAAAATGGCCATGAGAGCACCAAGACGTACGCGGCTAGATAGATAGACACTGTCAAAGTGGCCAATGCTCGCCAAGAAATGCTTCGCATTTGAAATTATATCAAGAGAAAAACATTTTATGATAATTCAAGAGGAAGCTCTTTTCGAAGCAAGGTCAGGATGCCTTAGAACGCGCAGAAAGATTAAGGATGTGCTTGTTGCGGTAAAGCTAGGAAAACGTTGGAACATGTTATATCAGAATGCGAAGATAACTTCAAGGCTTCGGTGCCATCCTTGGTAGGCTGGGATTCAGGGATAGGAGAAGGAAAGTAAACATGTCCGCAATAGAGATCAGCAAAAGGCGGTTGGAGGTGGGCTGGCAGAAAAGTCGGGACACCACAAACAATGGAGGCGTACAAAAACAAAGTTACCGATAATGAATCAGAAAGTTTTATGTAGCACATTTTGGTCATCGCATAAGATAGGACATACGGCAAAATAGGAAAAATAGAGCTTGGCTGCCAATATTTCTTGTAAATTTTTTTAACGCTACAGAAAATTCGGTGTCGGTGTCGGCGTCAATGTCCGGCGTCCGAGAAGTTGTTCGTATGAGAAACATCATACCAAATCACGTATCTCGACCCACGCAGGCCTTCCACGTGGCCCAAACGCGTTACTGAACTAATTGAACGTATTACGCACACCCTACAGCCATGATAGCGCCAGACTGTAATTTGCATATACGAGAAAACAGAATTTTGTTACGCGGAAACAAAAACACAAACCCCTTTTCCAGCTGGCGTTTGAGCTCTGTCTTAGTGGGAGTGTCTTGCAACACCATCCAGATGGCGCTCGCCTTCCTGCTTGCGCTCGCGTCCGCCGTGCGGGGGAAAGAAGAAAGAAAAGAACCAGAATGCTCGCCTTCGTGCATAGCGTTCGCCGCCAGCGTTTCCAGGTAAACGTTACGGTTACATAAGCTGCAGTTGCCGGGAAGCGTGAGAAGCAGTCAGGGATCTTTGAATTCTTTCGCGTTCCACTCTTAAAGACGACGCTTAAGCGTCCTCCAAGGTTTCTTTTTTTTTCAATTTTTTTTTTTTTCGGCGACGCGCGGCGTTGATTTTTTAGTCGCCGATATCGCAGACCGGAAGTTTCTCAGTGTGAACATGGCCTAAGAGATGCAGTTTACAGAAGTGCGACATGTGTTTTCAGATCATAGTTACGGCTTTGTAATTTTCATGCTTCAGTGTTCTCTCTCTCTCTTTTTTTTTTGCTTGCCGATTGTCATAAATTTTTGTAAAGCAACTGCAGGCGCTACACAAAATTACTTCTTCATGCAGTCCGTAGAATTCAATTTTTGTATATTTGTTTCAAACAAATTATGTCCAGATTAATTGAGCAGTTGTCTAGCGATATCATTCGTTCATTTGACACATATTTGAACAGGAAAATTGGAGTTGCCGTTGAGGTAAAGCTCGCTTTTAAGTCAAATGCTGAATTTCCTAACTATTGCGTACTTGTCTAGTGCTCCGGAAGGTATGAGTGTCTTGGCTGTACGGTTGATTATCTTCAGCCTCGTAGTTTACAATATTATGAATCAAACGAGGGATGGAGTGTGGGACCCTCACAGGCATAGGTGACGTTACTCGATAAATTAGAGATAGGCAGAATGAATAAATCGGAATAGATATAGTAAAGAGGGAATAGATGTGGCAGTGGTATTTAGGTTACGCAGACTATAGGCGAGCGTAGTTACCTCAATTCAAAGGGCGTGTCATTCATCATCGCCACGAAAAATGTGTCATTCACAGAATAAACAAACACTTGTGGACCGGTAGCCGATGGATAGTTGGCTAGTTGGAAGTCCGATAAATAAAATGCTTGCAAATGCGAGCATTGCCTTAAATTTATAAAGCCAATGCACAAAGGAGAAACGAAAAAAATATTTCGAAAGTAGAATACTCTAGTACTAACGCATGTAGAAACCAAAGCAAACATTGTATGCAGGCTACTATCTAACCCGATTACAAAATAACAAATAACGGCTAATGTACATGAAGTGTCATGACAAAAATACTCCGCTAATAAAGGCCTATGAATTAGACATTGTACCATTGTTTGAAGAAGGGAGTATTATTGAGCAGCAATAGTATTTCAAGGCATCGCAGTACAACATTAGTTAGCGCTACAAAATTATTGCGTAATAGATGTGTCGCTTAGCTATTCCAAGGCAGGTGTTTGTCGTATAAGTAGGCAGTAAGTATATGAGACATACAAATTAAAAAATTACAGGCTATTTCCATGTAGCCACCACATAAACAACTTGCGTTAGCGAGTTCAGTTCAGCAATGCCCAAGTAGTACCTTCCTTGTCAAAATCGGTGTATTCGCTACGGAGCAATATTCTGGTGTCATCTAACTTACACTTGAAGAATGACATCGGTCGCCTTCGAGATTTTGGTGAACACGTTAACGTCTTTTACCCCTCACCTAGTTCTTCCTTATTGTGATTATGCACATGACACACAAGGAGACTGAATTACACGAACAAAACAAATAAATAAAAAACAAAAATACAAACAAAAAATAAATAAATAAACAAAAATACAAACAAAAATTATCAGATACACATGTACATATTCTAAATACACCAGCTACAACTCGGACGGTGTATGTGGCTTAAAAATGTTTCACAGAAGCCAATTGATCAGGTAGCCATTCTGGGGGTTCACATTGGGCTCTGAACAACGCTCGGGTGTAGATAACACTCTCAACAAAATAGTGTCTTGCTGAGTGAATTTGTATATGAGCATTCCTAACATCCATCCTGGTCTTCCATACGCTATGCATACAAAGCAACATTAGCATATCATTCGGCACTTCCCCTGTATCCGCACATGGAAGAAACCGGAGTCCAAAAGGGTTTAATGGCAATTCTTTTTTAAGAGTTCTTTGCAAGACATCCCACAGGAATACGGCATCGTGGCAGTCTAGAGAAAATAGTTGCAGTGGCTTAGCTCGGCTATGCAAGGATATACGTAGCGTTAGCAAAGGTTCAGCTGAAGCTCCGAGTCGCACTGGCGCTTTCGCTGAGTTTCACAGTATATTCAGTCGATCGGCGAGCCTTGAGGTCATCGACGGCGTTTTGTTGTTGCTGCAGGGGTGGTCGGGCACGTCGCTCAGCCTCCTGGCGACGCCGCTTTGCTAGACGTTCGTCCCTTTGCTCCAGTGTCTCCGCAGCACGTTTAGCCTTCTTCTGTTCATTCCTCCAACGCTAAACCGCTAAGTGCCAGGCAACTACTTCGGGGTCCGATGAGTCAAGCTTCTCCGTTCTTCTGCGCTGTTGAGCAGCATTTGCGCTCTCCTTCTCCATGGCTATACCACACTGGCAAACGCCAGTCAGAAGCGCAGCGGCTCCAGCGCAGTGTCAGACGGCGACTGCACAGTGAGCGCGCGCCGGCGCCAGTGCGTCTACCATGGCTACGACGTCACTCCTCTGGAATGCGCAGACCGGCGGCGGTGAGTCGCGCGCGGCGGCGGCGGAGTGCGCGAGAGGTGCCGGCTCCGGTGCGCAAGCCGTGTGACATCACTGATCCTTGCGCGTGCGCAGCACGGCTCTTGATGTGCCGCGCGAAACGGGCTTGGCTAGGCCAGTGTAGCTAACGCTACAAAATATGTTCTATTGTAGCGCACATGGACACACGCACCACGATGACAATAAATACCCATCATTAAGGAAAGACTGCGCGTTTCTAACGCGTTTGTGCTAGCGCGTTACGGCCCGTGTAAGAAGCTGGTGTAAGACGCTGTGGCCTCTCCGCCTTACCCCCGTATTCATAAACGCTCCTCGACTTGAACTTGACTTGCCACCGCTTTCAACGCGTTTCGAACGCGCTGCCCAAGGCGGTGGCAAGTCAAGTTCAAGTCGAGGAGCGTTTATGAATACGGGGGTTATACTCTCTCAGCAGTCATGTGATGACGTCGGCAAACGCGGTGCACGTTCCGGCATGTGTAAACGGCTGCGTAAGACGCTGTGGCCTCTCCCCCTTACTAGAGAGTACTGCACGTTTCCAACGCGTTTGTGCTAGCGTCCCCTTAAGCGGGAGATGGTGCAATTATAATGAAGGGCGCTGTTATAAAATAGGAATGACGTCACATATGGCGCGTGTCATTGGTGGAAGTCAATCGTTCGATTTAGTGCGGCGAGACTGGGCGAATTACATAGAAGATTCACGGTTTACCGATGATTCCCTCCGGAGCTTCGCCCACTCATCATCAATCACCCCGTGGATATGCGTTTTTTTTTGCGCTTTGAGTCACATAATCTGCTCTGCTGTAGTAACGCGCACACACTCGCAGAAATGTTCAATTCCGCATAAGAGAGAACAACACTTTCGATGCACTGCTTTGGAGCCGATGCTTCTATAATGCTTAGTGCATGCTACCTTACTCATTCACCACAACGCCTCTGCCAATGCTTGCGCATTTTTATCAAATACTGCATCAGTAATTTCGGCGACTGGCTCAAGGAGCAATAAAAATAGGGGATTTCCATCACACTTGTTGACTTTTAGTGTAAAATCACACATTCTTATAACAGAGAGACGTGTAATTGAGTTTCCGCTCAGAATATATCAGCCTTCTGTTAGACGGTTAATATGTAGGGGCACGCAAACAACGAATCGGACAATGTGTCCTTGAAGTTATGCTGCAATTGTTTGATTGAAAGCATCTCCCTACGGGTGAAGCATTGACAGCTATCGGAAGATCTAGCGTTGCGCCAGTACTCGTTGGACGATGTTGTAACTGCGTGCGGGTGCGCCATGTTGGCACGAAGCAGCCGGCATGGAAACTCGTGCTGCGCAGAAGGAACAACGCCCTGACAGCTGCCAGGCGTCTTAGAATGCTAGCGTCATCTTGCCGCCAGTGGCGTTGCAGGCGTGGCACTAGGAACTGGGAAGCTTACCAGCCGGAATGGGGCCGATATAGTAAGCAACATAGGAACAAATAACGCTGAACGCAATGTGAGAGTGGCTAGGACAATCTCCTAGCTGGAGGCAGTGGTAAACCAACAGGCCATGTATAACTAAGAAGTAAAAAAAATGCGGCAGATCCCACGCCCTGTGGCCATCGATGTTATGCGAAGCAGTGTACCTACCAAGTTAATGAAACGGCCGTGAGAGAACCAAGACGTAGGCGGCTGTTTCGTGACCTACATGACACGCATGCCATGACATTCATGTCATGACCTATCATTTATGTTCGTCATACACTCTTGTCAAACTATGCCAATTTTGGTACATACCAAGTTAACGAAACGACCATGAGAGCACAAAGACGTATGCAGCTGCTTCATGACCCATATGACACACATATCATGACATTCATGTCATGACCTATCATTTATGTTCGCTATGCCCTCTTATCATACTATGCCAATTCTACTAATGGCCGAGTTAACAAAATGGCCATGAGAGCACCAAGACGTACGCGGCTAGATAGATAGACACTGTCAAAGTGGCCAATGTTCGCCAAGAAATGCTTCGCATTTGAAATTATATCAAAAGAAAAACATTTTATGATAATTCAAGAGGAAGCTCTTTTCGAAGCAAGGTCAGGATGCCTTAGAACGCGCAGAAAGATTAAGGATGTGCTTGTTGCGGTAAAGCTAGGAAAACGTTGGAACATGTTATATCAGAATGCGAAGATAACTTCAAGGCTTCGGTGGCATCCTCGGAAGGCTGGGATTCAGGGATAGGAGGAGGAAAGTAAACATGTCCGCAATAGAGATCAGCAAAAGGCGGTTGGAGGTGGGCTGGCAGAAAAGTCGGGACACCACAAACAATGGAGGCGTACAAAAACAAAGTTCTCGATAATGAATCAGAAAGTTTGATGTAGCACATTTTGGTCATCGTATAAGATAGGACATACTGGCAAAATAGGAAGAATAGAGCTTGGCTGCCAATATTTGCGTGTACATTTTTTTAACGCTACAGAAAATTCGGTGTTGGTGTCGGCGTCAATGTTCGGCGTCCGAGAAGTTGTTCGTATGAGAAACATCATCCCAAATGACGTATCTCCGACCCACGCAGGCCTTCCACGTGGCCCAAACGCGTTACTGAACTAATTGAACGTATTACGCACACCCTACAGCCATGATAGCGCCAGACTGTAATTTGCATATACGAGAAAACAGAATTTTGTTACGCGGAAACAAAAACACAAACCCCTTTTCCAGCTGGCGTTTGAGCTCTGTCTTAGTGGGAGTGTCTTGCAACACCATCCTGATGGCGTCCGCCTTCCTGCTTGCGCTCGCGTCCGCCGTGCGGGGGAAAGAAGAAAGAAAAGAACCAGAATGCTCGCCTTCGTGCATAGCGTTCGCCGCCAGCGTTTCCAGGTAAACGTTACGGTTACATAAGCTACAGTTGCCGGGAAGCGTGAGAAGCAGTCAGGGATCTTTGAATTCTTTCGCGTTCCACTCTTAAAGACGACGCTTAAGCGTCCTCCAAGGTTTCTTTTTTTTTAATTTTTTTTTTCGGCGACGCGCGGCGTTGATTTTCTAGTCGCCGATATCGCAGACTGGAAGTTTCTCAGTGTGAACATGGCCTAAGAGATGCAGTTTACAGAAGTGCGACATGTGTTTTCAGATCATAGTTACGGCTTTGTAATTTTCATGCTTCAGTGTTCTCTCTCTCTCTTTTTTTTGCTTGCCGATTGTCATAAATTTTTGTAAAGCAACTGCAGGCGCTACACAAAATTACTTCTTCATGCAGTCCGTAGAATTCAATTTTTGTATATTTGTTTCAAACAAATTATGTCCAGATTAATTGAGCAGTTGTCTAGCGATATCATTCGTTCATTTGACACATATTTGAACAGGAAAATTGGAGTTGCCGTTGAGGTAAAGCTCGCTTTTAAGTCAAATGCTGAATTTCCTAACTATTGCGTACTTGTCTAGTGCTCCGGAAGGTATGAGTGTCTTGGCTGTACGGTTGATTATCTTCAGCCTCGTAGTTTACAATATTATTAATCAAACGAGGGATGGAGTGTGGGACCCTCACAGGCATAGGTGACGTTACTCGATAAATTAGAGATAGGCAGAATGAATAAATAGCAATAGATATAGTAAAGAGGGAATAGATGTGGCAGTGGTATTTAGGTTACGCAGACTATAGGCGAGTGTAGTTACCTCAATTCAAAGGGCGTGTCATTCATCATCGCCACGAAAATGTGTCATTCACAGAATAAACAAACACTTGCGGACCGGTAGCCAATGGCTAGTTGGAAGTCCGATAAATAAAATGCTTTCAAATGCGAGCATTTCCTTAAATTTATAAAGCCAATGCACAAAGGAGAAACGAAAAAAATATTTTGAAAGTAGAATACTCTAGTACTAACGCATGTACAAACCAAAGCAAACATTGTATGCAGGCTACTATCTAACCCGATTACAAAATAACAAATAACGGCTAATGTACATGAAGTGTCATGACAAAAATACTCCGCTAATAAAGGCCTATGAATTACACATTGTACCATTGTTTGAAGAAGGTTGTATTATTGAGCAGCAATAGTATTTCAAGGCATCGCAGTACAACATTAGTTAGCGCTACAAAATTATTGCGTAATAGATGTGTCGCTTAGCTATTCCAAGGCAGGTGTTTGTCGTATAAGTAGGCAGTAAGACATACAAATTAAAAATTACAGGCTATTTCCATGTAGCCACCACATAAACAACTTGCGTTAGCGAGTTCAGTTCAGCAATGCCCAAGTAGTACCTTCCTTGTCAAAATCTGTGTATTCGCTACGGAGCAATATTCTGGTGTCATCTAACTTACACTTGAAGAATGACATCGGTCGCCTTCGAGATTTTGGTGAACACCTTAACGTCTTTTACCCCTTACCTAGTTTTTCCTTATTGTGATTATGCACATGACACACAAGGAGACTGAATTACACGAACCCACCTAAACAATAGCTTGCTACCGTAAATAAAATTTTGCGTGATTAGACATCTAGGAGGAACATATGACAAACGAGAGGCTTTACGAATAATTGCAACGGCTAACTATAGCTTGCCTTCACAAGTAAAAACAATAACGGGCATTGAAAGGATAATAATGAGCGCGAGGTCTAGCAACGACTAGCGTAAACCATCGCTAGCTTCCATAACACAGCACGGTTTTCAACACTCCAGCGCAAACAGCAATGTGTGCAGGAGGGAGGCATTATTCGATGTGTGTGACGGGGCTGGCTGTAACAAAGCCTACTTACAAGGTTTCTTCGTCCATAGCCGTTTCACATGCAGATGAAAACCGCGCGCGTCTGTTTTGCGTTCGCTGGACATCTGAGTACCGGAACATCGCGCCAGTGTAGGACCCAAAACCGACGACAACACATACAGGCACCGCCCAAACCAAAGCTCCGGACACAGGCTGCGCGTCTTCGCTCTGAAGAAAGAAGGAAGATGCCTGCTCATTTATTTCATGTTCGCTCGTCCCGTCCCCAAATCTGAAATGCACGTTTGGAACAGGGCCAAGGAAACGCGGCCCGCATTTCAATCTCCGGTGCGTGTGGACAACCGCGGTGTTTCGAACGTCGTTCTTTTCCAAAGTATGCGTCGCTGAGGCGTTTACGTCCCGTCTTGCGAAAGCAGCGCTTCCCCTCGTAAAAGCGCTGCATTCGTCCTCTCAACTCCATACTTTTGTTTGTTTGTTTGTTTGTTTTCGAAGTGGTAGGCGTAGTGCCCAGCGCGTCTGTGGGAAGCGGGTCGGTGGATAGGTTAGCCCGGGTGTTGGGAGATATGGCTCACTTCGCCGGCCCGCAGGTTGGTCGCTGCATGGTTTTCGGCAGTCGTTAGAAGTTTTGTAGCGGTCGTAATAAGTGCCCGTCGTAAAAAGCGTTTTCGATGAGGTGCACGCATGACAGAAAGCCTGCCGCTGTATTCTATTGAAAGCGCCCATAGTGCGCGCTTGATAGGAGCGCTTTCCTGCTAGCACGCCTTGGGCATGAGAACGAGAGGCCCGCAGCTCTCCGTGTAGCGGGTCCCTGGTGCCTCTCGTAGCGAAGGTGTGTGAAAGCGTGAGAAAGCACGAAATGAGTGCATCCTGTAGTGGCGTTGCACCAGTGCTACAATCAGAGCACACACGGTGAAGCCCTCGTTCAAGTCTGTTTCGCGACTTGCAAGGTGTGAACACAGTCATCTGCAAGTTAGAGAGCTTTAGAACTGGGGACCCAAGCGGCTTCGGGACCCAATCAAACTGCGGGCCACAAGTGCGCATGCACAGAACCGAAGCCAGTCTTGGGTTCTTGCGTTCGCGTTGACCCAAGACCGAAAAATGAGAAACTAGCGTGGGTCCCGAAGCCGTCTTCTTCGGTCGGCCTCGCGCGAGACGAGAAATCGCGAGATAGCTTAGAGAGCCGTACGACTAACACAGTGATTACGTTTGTCACATTTTTTTGCTTGCCCTTTTTGCTCAAAAATGCATTCTGTTCGTTTTAACTTGTAAGAAAAGCTTTTCTTACGAGCTGTCTTGCTTTCAAGCACCTTTTTTTTTCCCCTATGCGCTGCGGCGTCCCGAGCGTTCGACCCAACGCTATCCGCGTTTGACCCAATTCTCAAACTCTGCTGCTCCGCTAAACTCATGAGCACCCTACCCAACGCGTCTTGGGGACGCAAAGTCTTGGGTCCCCAATTCTAAAGCTCTCTATTAACTAAGTGCTCCGTGGAACTATTACTGCCGCTTTCCAGTTTGCACCTTGTGTCGGCTGTTATAGCACGGCTTCCGCGCGAGTGATGGCTTCCGCGCTGGGCTGGTAATGCGTTTGCAAACGATTTTTTTAGTTTTGGGATAGTAGTAGCAGGGTGATAAATCTTTCTGCACTCCCCATGGTCCCCAAAATGAGCGTCCGCAGCGCCACATGAGTGCCCTGGTGTTTGGAGGTGATACTAAAGCAAAGGTGGCGCTATTGCAATGACCGTACGACGACGCCATCTTGTTTTGTGACTTGGAGAAGACGCAGGAGCAGGCGAAAAATCTAAGTCGTCGGGTGTCACCATTCAGTTAGCGGTTTGTTTGACCTTTCGAGTTTCGCTCTGCACCAGCAAACAGATACTGATAGGAGCATGGCAACAAAGAATTTCTCAATTGTTTCGTTACATGCGATAGGAGACGGTCTTCCAATTCAACATGTGTACATCTTTACAAGCATTTGAAATACATTTTGTAATAATTTCCTCACATCCATATCGAAAAAAAAAATAGACGCCTAATACAGAAAGACAGAACACGTCATGAAACAATATGTTGGTTCGTGTTTCTCGCCTTTTTTTTTCGTTAATATACGTGATGCTCCAGGAAGCCTACAGTATTTTATAGCGAAACATAACTGGCGTCCTGTTCGAGGATGGCCGATGTTACCAGTCCATAGAGAAGCCGCGATTACATTTGTGCGGTGACTGTGTGCGCCTGCCGTGAGTTCGAGCTGTAGCGTTCGCAGTCCTGCACGGAACTGTTGTGATGGAGATGATGCATATGGATAACTTCGACGCAAAAAAAAAAAAAAAATGAACACTGCAGTCACAGAACAAAATGCATAAACCTGATGTCACATGATTTGCAACGTTTCACTGCGAGCAGCCAGATGGAATAGTTCCTACTTGCACTTGAATGCGATGTACGGCTAGGCTCAAAGTTGCTTTTATCGTCCTGTAATTGCAACGATATGAAACACGATGATCTAACGTCTGCTATGATGCATTGAACTTTTCACTGAGCAAGTTGGCGTTGAAATGAACATCAGCACCAAAAAAAAAGAATAAGAAAATAAAATAACGGAAATGAAAAACATGACCACGTGTAGCTGTATACCATTAGGCAGCTTCATGCAATCCAGCCACCTGCGTAAAAAACTAACTCGAATTGGTGAAATTTTCACTTTCGAATGAAATAGTTCTGTGCTTCACCTGATACCGCAACAGACTAACAATTCTCTCACGCACATTAAGTTACAAATCTCAAACGAATAAGACGCCGTACCTTTCGCATTTTCTAGTTTGGAAGAACTTCTCTCGTGTCGTTTTGCATTCCTAGGGGCAGCCAGATGGAACGGCTCCTACTTGCGCTCATACTTGAATTCTTATGATAAATACAGCGAGCCATAAAATTCATGATTATTCTCAAGGCAAAAAAAAAAAACGGCATTTGTTAGTGCCCTTGCTGCCGCAAAAAGCTGCATTATGTTACTTTAACGTAGGTGCTTGATCTCAGCAAAAGCAAACGGCACAGCGACGTTCGCCGTACGCAAGAGTATACGCTGCTTCATTGCAAACCCGGTAGCAGTAACCAGGGCAATACAACAAAAGAAAATTCGAAAGGAACATTTCGAATAATAACAGTTTGCTTCCGTTTTCAGCCACAAAGGAATTTACCAAGCTTTGAGATTTCACTTTGCGCAACTATATGTGTTATCAAGAAGTAGTACGCCCTCAGTCGTAGGGACGGCGTCGAGATATGGCTAGTCATTATGGTAATATTATCTAGTGTAGTTCGAAGGAAACGAAAATTAAGAGCGTCCCTGGCCTGAGTAGCATCAGTTGCCTGGTTCCATCATGGCCATTACTTTCTCGCTCGCTCACCATGTGAGTGATTAGTTTCACCGATTGATGGGCAAGTGTTCGATGAACACAGCGATGTACGGAAGTGCTTCGTGGAAATTTCAACTTTCTCTCTCGTGCAAGTGGTGGCGAAAGCCATGGTGCTCCGTAATATGGGAGAGCCACCAAAGGGAACAATGTTTCTCGAATTTCTAGTATCGACTGAATAGGGGCGTCTGTCTGTAGCTGACAGAAGGATTGCCTCGGTCATCTTTTAAAGTCAAGTACATTCGCAGTACGCCATCAACAGGAACAAACGAGGCTTCCCGCATTCATCCATGGTCCGCGAAAGGTAATTGTTACGTGTTGTAACCCCTTTTGCTTCTTGTTCAGTACAGTCATGGTATAATGCGTAGTAAAACGTGCGGATAGCCTTTTCCCACTGCTTCTACGTTGTGAAGCGATAACATTAGCATTAGGAGCTAAAATTGCGGTGGAGAGCTTTGAATTAGTTTTAGCCGCGCGCGATTGACTGGGCCTACGCATATATCAGTTCGTAGGTGCATTCGATGCGTGAGCATTTTTTTTTGCTTATTTCAACCACCTAGCATAATCTGTACACCCGCCATGGTTGCTCAGTGGCTATGGTGCTGGGCTGCTGAGCACGAGGTCGCGCGATCTAATCCCAGCCACGGCGGCCGCATTTCGATGGGGGCGAAATGCGAAAACGCCCCTGTACTTGGATATAGGTGCACGTTAAAGAACCCCAGGTGGTCCAAATTTCCGGAGTCCCCCTACTACGGCGTGCCTCATAATCAGATCGTGGTTTTGGCACGTAAAACCCCATAGTTTTTAATAATCTGTACTTGTCGCCTCTACGCGAAGATGGCACTCATAGATGGCGCCACAATGCTGTCTGTTGCGCACACATTGCGTGTGCCGGAGAAACAACGTCGCATTATAACGCTCCGCTGTGATGTCTGTGATAACGATGATGATGATGATGATGACTGTGATGTCCATGGCGATGATGCTACAATGCCCATGATGATGATTGATGATGATGTTGGTGATGATAACGTCACTGATGATTCCCATAACTGTATAGTTCATCTCAGTGGCAGTACGTAATTGCGGATCAGTTTTCAGAAGCCTCTTCATATACACTCGCATAGACATTGACAGTCTTCAATAGTGATGAGGCCACGTAGGCGGTTGTCATGAAGAGACGAACGAAAAAAAAAAGGTGCTGCGCATAACAAGCATAACGTTAGCGACATCTAACACATATAAAAGTTGGAGATTACTTTGAACATGTTGTACCATAGCTTCAAAAAGCTTTGAGAATAAATACCTTATTATAGGCAAGCTGGCTTCGCCGCTGAGATCAAATTTATAATGACCCTCAAAACAGCATATCTTCTTTCAGCCATCGGAATTGCGTCTAGCGAAGCAGGTCAAATTACATCACATTATTAAAAGAGAAATGGGGACAGCTTTCGAAGAAGATGTTATTTTTTGCTTGAATCCGCTTATTTTACATCGCATTGAAACCCCGGATGTTACCGTACTAGTCCCGCCAGAGAGAGCAAAAGAAACACGTCACCTATGAAAACAAAATAACGTGAATCCCAAATTGATTGCAGGAAAGTACTCTTTGTTTTAGTAAGAGTAGAACGCGGAGGTTAGCGCTCGATCTCGTCCTGTGATTCTCATGTTGTTTCGATATTTTAGACCGTGCGCGTGTCTTGTGTGTCTTCCTCGCAAACGAGAGCCCCTCAGACTTGCCCCTTGCTTCGGGTGGGCGACTGAGAAAAATGTTTTGATTTCAGTTCTCGTGATCTTTGATATGCAAAATCCGCGGAAAAATAAAGATAACCATATTTAAAGCGGACTGTCGTGTACGGCCGCGCACGAGGTTTCAGCTTTCCTAACGACATCTTTCGACGGTAGCGGAGGTTTTCGAGGAAAATCAAAGTACACGGAGAGCCTATTCTGTTCGTGTGTTCGCATGTGGCTCACCCGTTCTGACGTCGACGTACAAAGCGAGTTGGGCACGTGTGACACAGCCTCTCCTTTGCGGATCCCTTAGAGGTTCGCTCGAAGTCGAGACAAGGTAGCCCACGAATACGTTCACTGCGCAATCTCCGTGTCCTTTGATCTAAGACGCTGTGTGAGGTCCGTATTCTTTCGCTTAATGTTTTTTTTTTTCCTGCTGAGATTTCTCTCCTTTTAAGGTCGAGTTCCTGAGTGCAATTTGGCTGACCTAATTTGGTTGGCCTTTTAATGAGTGTTCATTATGTAGTCGTTTCTTTCCTTTTGTAATAGCCTTCGTGTTGTTAACGTGACTCTACCTAATTAGTTCATTATGGATAACTCAGTTTGCAGGGCCATGCATTACCAAGTCTTAAAAGTATGGTACACTGATGTTGGTGGATTGTTCGTGTTTATTCGTGATTTAAATGAGAGCGAGCCAAAAATAAAGTTACCCTTGGCTACGTACAGCCGACTAATTGCAGCTCCAAAGCTCAAAAAACAATGAAACGCTTGTCTTAGTAAGACGAAGCTTTTGCTTTAGTCGATACACGAACACACTAAGAACAAATCACCCCACCCGCTCACCCACATGCTTTTTTTTTTTTTTTTTATTCACGATACTTTTGGTGAATTGGCTCTATAGCAGTACAGTACTGCCTTACAGTAAGTGCACGCTTTACAGAGTGGTATAATTTTTGTTGTGGAGTTGGCGATAGCCGGACCACTCAGCACGCTCCACACACCCGGATATTTTCTATAACGGTCAACTGTCTTGTATTACTGTGTACGAGTTAATGAATTAAGGCATAGCTCAAGTGCCGGCGCAATAAAGAAGGGTTCTGTTTTTTTTAATACTATTTGTCGAAATGCACCATCGTTTTCTGGCTTTTTTAAAAATCCTTTTTTTTTTTAAATTGATGTGTATATGGCTCGTCGAATTACAAAGACACCATAATCAGCTGCTTCATATCTCATAGACTCTTATTGGATTTAATTTTTCATCTTCTGACTTTCCCAGTCGATTACACTTTTCACGCGCTATTACGTTCAGGTAGGCAGAAAATCACGCGACATATTCTGTCCAGTAGAGGTAAGCTCCCTTTTGGTTTGCATTGAATTAACGAAGGACCAAGATCAGAAGTAGAGCTTTATACGTAACGCTCGGTCGAACAACTAGAATGGCGCAACACTGCAAATATCAGTTCGTATAACGGTTGAACAACCACAAAAACGGTTGGTAGGTACTGGTGCGTCTGCACAACCGTTGGTGGCCACCGACGGTTTATTAAAAACGAGTATTAAGGAACTTATCAACAGACAGTAGCTCAAGCGTTGGAACAAGCACTGGTTAGCGTCCGCCAAGGGAGGCGCGCTCATGCCCAAGTGACAGTGCAACTATCGTTGTCGTTTTCTGAGGCAACACATCAATCCTTCCTCCCTTAGACGAAGTCTCCATAGCGGCCGCCTACCCTCTGCTGGTCGCAGTTGCCGGGCGATTCCTGCCTGTGACGTCAAGGTCGGTGGTTGAGAGGAGGTCGTGCCTTGCGTATCGCGTGAGTCTGGAGCAAGAGGAAAAGCAGAACTCGACAGCGTCTCTTGTGGCCTTGTGTCAGAGAAGTCAATCTGCTGTGCTCCAATCTGTTGGCAGTTGTGTTGCTTGCCTGGTCTGGCTTGTTTTGCTATTGTGATTCAGGTGACGCTGAACATTTCCGTGGGTGCATTTGACAAGCCACAATCGTGGTCCGATGCGGCGCAGGATTTCGCCTGCAATCCAGTCTGGCTTGGTAAAAAATTGTTGAATAATCGCTGTCTTCCCTACCCAGAAGTGATGTGATGGCCTTTAGCGTCTCAATGGGTTCTTTTACTTGCATTTCCTTCTCTTACTGCAGGAGATGAAGTAGACACAAGAGTTCTCGTCCAAACATCGCCCTCGCATGTGTCATTCCGTAGCTGTGTGAACTGTGGTGTGATGCCGATACAGGGACAGGAATCTCGCAAGTCGGCACTGTACGGTCCAAGTAGTATCTGCCGGGAGTGTTCTCTTCAGTTCGGCCACAATAGCGTTCAGCCGGACCATTTGTTGCAGGATGGTGCACTGGTGATTTTCTGGCTTGTATGCCATTTGACGCACAGAACTGCTTTATATCGCTAGAAATTAATTATTTTCTCTTGTCGAAGACGAGCTCTTGAGGTATGCCAAACGTATTGAAGAGGCTTCGGAGTGCATCGATGACAGCTGTGGATGTTGCATGCGTCAGGTGACGGACTTCCACCCGCTTTGTGTACGCGTCTACGACGACTACGTTGGGCGCACCCGTGCAGTGGCCCTACTAAGTCAATGTGCCCTGTGTGCCATGGTGTTTGGGGATGATCCCAGGTTGGAATAGAAAACTTGGGTGGAACGAGCGATGGAAGAGCGATGGAACGAAAATGTTAGGCCTAACGTTAAGAGACGGGAAGAGAGCGGTTTGGATCAGAGAACAAACGGGGATAGCCGATATTTTAGTTGACATTAGGTGGAAGAAATGGAGCTGGGCAGGCCATGTAATGCGTAGAATGGATAACCGGTGGACCATTAGAGTTACAGAATGAATACCAAGAGAAGGGAAGTGCAGTCGAAGACGGCAGAAAACTAGGTGGGGTGATGAAGTTAGGAAATTTGCAGGGGCAAGTGGGTATCGGCTAGCGCAAGACAGGGGTAATTGGAGAGCACAGGGAGAGGCCTTCGTCCTGCAGTGGACATAATATATAGGCTGTTGCTGCTGCTGCTGCTGCTGCTGCTGATGATGATGATAATAATGATGATGACGTCACTAATGCCTGTTATTTCTATACCTAGATGTGAAAATCAGCTTCGTCCGAGGATGTTACAGCCTGCTCTCTCGACAACCACACGCTTTAATGTAAAAGTCTTGTCCCTGTGGTTTACTTGCACAGTTGCACACCCGAGAACTCGAAGGGCCTGGCCTCACCCTGTGCGTAGGATAGCTTTGTTCGTCTGGAGTCGTGGTGCGTCACGTGTCCACGTGGCTTTGAACGCAGCATCACTGATGAGTAGGCAGGCGGCACCTGAGTCGACTTCAAAATCCAAGTATTTGCCATGGTCGCATAGTTGGATCATGATTTTCTGTGTTGTGGACGTGTCCATTAGTGTGTTGAGTTCTGTCAACGCCACGTCTGTTGAGTCCTGGTGAGTCACAACCGGTGATCAGGCCGCTGTCGAAAATCA
This sequence comes from Dermacentor silvarum, assembly GCF_013339745.2. NCBI lineage: Eukaryota > Metazoa > Arthropoda > Arachnida > Ixodida > Ixodidae > Dermacentor > Dermacentor silvarum. The sequence goes on from NC_051163.1 coordinate 26,456,535, forward strand.
TTGTCTTGGCTATTAGATCTCGTTGTCCCTCTTAGTTTTTGCACCCTCTGCTTCTTTATGCGCGCCTTTTCAATGTGTCCGCCGTCCTTGCAGTCATTGCAGGAAGCTTTCTGAAAAATGCAAGTGTCCGGGCTACATTACGCGTCACATCACCAGCAGCGTTGATTATTTTTTTGAGAACGAATGCTGGAGCTATCCAGGTTTTCTGTCTTGCAGATACTTTTACTGGCTTTATGAACCGCTTTAAACTCCGTCATCTCGTTTTCTTTTCTTTCTTTTTTTTTCGGGTCTTCAGCGGCGTTTTCAGCTCTCAGTGCAAATTCAAAGGCTTTCTTGAACGCCAAGCACTTTTCTGAAAACAGACGTTGCTGGACCTGCTCGGTCCGGAGACTGCAGAAAAAACGATCACGTAGTATTACGTCAAGAGCATTCCGAAGCCGTGTCAACGCTGGTTCCAAAATTACACTCTGCGGATGGTTCCTTGAGCGCTGTCGCGTAATAACTGACCTTTTCGCTGTACAGTTGGTCCCGTAGTTGAAAGCGTGTCCTGCAGAAGAGTTCAGAGGGTCGTTGATCAAAGTGAGCCTTGAGCTGGGGGGGTCTTTTGTAAGAGTCCACCTAGTGGACTGTCCCCTTCAGCTGTCGCCATTGGCTGCCGCTTCAATAGCGCGAAGGTGCCAGCCAGTCTCCTTCGCGCTCGTGAAGCGGCAGCCAATGGGGACAGCCGAAGTGGACAGTCCACTAGGTGAACTCTTACAGAATACACCCTCAGTTTCACGATCTCATCGCAGCTCACTTGGCTGGGATGCTTAATTTTAACGAGGACGCTGACGACGTCATAAGTCTATCCCCAGAGTTAGCAGATGCGCACGTTTCTTGGAAGCGCCAGTAACGTCGTTATCTTCGAAAAAAAATGGAGCCATCGAAACCAGGATTTCCAGGAGTAAGAGCAGCCACTAAATTCAAGTAACCGTGGTGAAAGTTGTGGTGTCGTCTTGTCGTTCCGTTCTTTGAAGTCGGTCAAGTGCCGGTTGTCGACCAGTGAGTCCCGAGTATTCGTCGTCGCCAGTTCTGGCGTCTGTACAGCCGTTGATGGCTGCTGACGTTTTATTAAATAGAAGGAATAAGAAAGAGAGAGAGAGAGAAATTTATTTACAGAAGGCGGAGAGGTCGGCCTGAGCTGTAGCTTGCTCTGTCCTACTACTCTACACTGGGGAAAAAGGACGGGGAGGAATAAGAAACATATATCAGCAGACTGTAGCTCAGGCGTTGGAACAAGCACTGGCTAGCGTTTGCCGCTTGAGGCGCGCTCGGGCCCAAGCGCCAATGCACCTGGCACGTGCAGTTGTCGTCTTCTGAGACGCCGCATCAGTTACCAAGCTTGAAATTAGGGTGGAAGAATTTCCGTTAATTTCTTAGGCCAACAAAATGCCCGTGACACGCGCGTTAGTTTGGGCCCGCCAATTGCATCCAAGTAATGTCGCCTCGCTTCCCTAATTTATTTAATGCCTGTTTTTTTTTCTTCGCTCCCATTCCGGGTAGTCTCATTAAAGACACTATTAGTATTATGCGAAGGGTGTCGTCGAGGCAATAAATGAAGTAAGCAAGCTACGATGTGTATGCGCAAGAGCAGTACAATGCGACAAAAACTGGCGAATTGGTTCTCTCCTTTACAGACTACCTCCGCTTGGCGACAAATTCAAAGTGAAATATTCTAGGCATCTACCTACTTCAGACAAGTTTCTGAACGGTTAGACACTGTCGTACGGACGCATAAATAAAATTCCTAGTTCTACAATCTTCCGACATGAATACTGCTTTCAAACGTATTTCTCAAATAAATTTTTGTTTAATCCCTGATAAGTTTATAGTGAGGACGGGACGCAAGATATCGCTCACAATAAATATTACTAAAGTACAACGCGTGATGCATTCGTGGACATTCGTCGCTAATTTTGGGCGTCTTTTCTTGTTCAACGAGATTTATGCGGGCAGAACGCAAAATCATTGCGAATTATTAGCTAATGCTGCGCAATTTATTTGCATTCATTTGCGTGACTAACGCTTATATATACATTCAATTTGACCGTCCTTAAGGATCTTACTGAAGTTACGTTTAGCAACAGTCGTGCTGAACCTGAGGGAAAAACAGTTGCATGTGAATGTCAAAACTTCGCCTTGAATGAAACTTGAAAATAATGATTTGAAAGATTGGTGTTAAAACTACACGCATGTATATAAGTGCCGGGCATACTTTTCATGTTTAAAAATACATTTCTGGTAAGCACGCAAATACGATTGCTTAAGGAGGTAAACAGACGGCCCAATGCACGTTCGTTGATTATTTGGATGCTGAAATTATGTTGAAGGATCTATTGCTTGCATGATTTTTAAGCTCTTGTAATAATTGAAAAAACCATTAGATGAAGATTAAATTGTTCTTCCTTTCTTTCTTTCTTTCTTTCTTTCTTTCTTTCTTTCTTTCTTTCTTTGTATCTTCAAGAACGCTCCCGCGTAATAGCTTCTCTCAAGTACGCACCTGTCTTACAGAGAGAGCACGCTTTACAGGCTGGTGGATTTGCGGTCATCGGGAAACCAGCACCCAGAAATCAAGTATATCCGTTATTCCTGCCGCATTTCACGACACACATCCGCTAAATCAGCACTAAGAAACAATATTTTCTCCGAAGCTGCAATAAAACGTTTTTCTGACTGCGAAGAACTGTCTCCGTGCGCGCTACAGTATGGGACTTGTAACTGGCAAGTGGTACTTCGTGTTGCAATATGCTGTTCACAATGACCGTGGTACTTGTAGACACTTATTAAGGGCAGTATAATAAGTTACCAGGAAATTTTGTTATGGAATTGTAAGGCAATGAAAACGTTTGACTTTATATGCATCAATCCACTTAAACAGCTTTCGTGACTTCGTTTTCTACTACTACGGTAAGAGCAGTTCAGTTCTTGAAATTGGATTAGCAGTGTCATTCAGTCCGCCCTTTTCTTTACTCCGTCATAGCATCGCCAAATGCTACCTTACGGCACAGGTGTCTTGCATATATATTTTTTAGGTAAACCAAAACGAAACACAATGTAATATGGTAAAAGTGCGGTGAGCGCTGGGGTCGTGCGCACTTCAAGTGCAGTCCCGGATGGTTGACGCAAAAAAGGATAGCGCCAACGCTTTGCTACTTTCTGCTCGAGGTGCGATGCATAATCCTCTCTCTCTCTCTCTCAAAAAAAAAAGGGGGGGGGGCGTAGCTCCCACATTGAATTTTCATGCCAACCTTTTGAAAAACGCGATGGTAGGTTAAGGGATACTCTGAAAAACGTTGTAGATAGGGCAGGGTGGGCAGATGAAAATGGAAACAAAATAAAGTGAAAAAGGCGGGAAGGGAGAGAGCACCGAAAAACCAAATACGATGCTCAACGTGGAATACATAGTGCCTTATTTTCGGCGCGCCGCGCACGCCGGCGATCACTGAACCAGCTTCGAAGGGCGCTATAGGGGGGAAAGTGCGCGGTGATGTTGGAGGTGAGACGGGTTTCACATCTGTGGCATCGGTAAAAGGGAGGCCGATTCGGAAAAACGCCGTTTTGTTCCACCATTGCCATTTCAGCTTCGCAGTCGTTCGTTCAACTGTTGCCTCTCGAACCGTGCCGTGCCGTTTTGTGCGTACTGTGCCGACCTGCCCGGCTCTCGCGTTTAGTTTAGGAGCTACCGCTTTCTCTGTCTTCTTTTATAGAGGAATAGAGAGAGATACAGAGAGATAGTGAGAGGGGGAAGGAACGAAAGACATGGGGGTTAGCAATACGTTGTCCAATTTGCTACCCTACAGCTGGAAAGGAAGATGGAGGAGTGAAAAAGAGAGAGAAGACGGGATTGCATATCGATCACGTACACTACACCAGGTGAGCACGTCTGCATTCAGGCACTCGGGTAGGGTCGCTCGTGTCACACAGGCGCGTCGCTCTTCCATCCTCCTCCCAGCCTACAGGGTAGCAAAGTGGACAAGTCTAGTTGACATCAATGTCTTTCCTTCTTCTCTATCTTGCTTTGTTTCTTTCTCTATCTCTCTCTCTGTCTTATCACACATGAACACAAAGTGTTACGTATTCGGCGGCTCGACGCCGAGAGCGGCAGGACTACCGGCCCAAGGAACAGACAACCCACGCAGTGCCAGGAAGTCAATCACCTTTATTCTTGCAGCGACACGCTTTTTGTGCGCTACGTAGCCAACCAGGGTGTGGCAAAAATAAAAAGAAAAGATATCGCGGCAAGCGGGGCAATCTTATCTGCAGGCCCCAACGTAGAGTGCGACTGTTACAAAAGTGCTCGCGTGTGATGTATACAGCAGTATCTCTGACTTTGGCGTATTTCTCAGCTAGTCTTGACTATACACAAATGCCGCAATAGGTGGACGACGCGATGTCATAAGGAACAAGCTCTAGCATGGGTGTAATTCCATTCTTTTCATGAAATACATCGAGAGAAACACCAAAAAGTTCTTTTTAAACAATAGCTTAATCTGTTTACGTGCAACCACATTTGCATTGAAAAGTAACTTCTGGTGGTGGATGATAGAAGATATATTTTACTCTTACCCTGTTTCTCTTCGATTTTTACAAAAAGACGCCCAGTACCTGTAAAATTTTCAATTACATTGAATCATCAACTTTGCAACCATATTACCCTGCCCCGAAACACATAATTTGACTAAGTAACCTTTCTTGTAAGGAGCACCTTAATAGGGCAAATTATACCTATTTGTTTACAATTTACGTGAAACTTTTCCGTCGACTATGTCACACAAGCAAAAGTTCGGCTCACAGATAATTGGCGTGTTTAGGATGTATGTATATTATGCCACTTCTGTCCCTTTACCCGAACTAACAGATTCATTCTAAAAAAATTAGGCTCGATGTCCTCAGCAGACGGACGAGAGAGAAGCGAAACGGCGTGTTGCTCGAAACTCGCACGAAACGGTTTCAGCGCGCAACCATCAGTTTCGGTTGCGGTCGGACGATTTGTGGCAACTCCGTAGCTCAAATGCATTTCCAATCCAGCTCATATCCTGCTCAAATACAGCCCTAATGCAGCTGCACTAACGTGAAACGTGGGGAAGTGCGAAGCAGTTGTGGGTCCAGGAGTAACGTTGGAGGGAGGAGAAATCGAGCGCTTGTGGGGTGGTGGCGCCCTCTTTTGCGCTGCGCTGGTACCAGTCTGGCGTTTCGGAACCGATTTTAACGAGTTTCTAGCAATAAGTGCGCTTAATGCTTTATGATTTCTGTCTTTTAAATTATTCTGAATAATGTTAGTTTATCTTGAACCGGTTTTGATCAATTGTGCACTTGCTTTGATCCTGTTTTGAGCACTGGTTTGTGAGCGTGATCACGACGGACTCCACCGACAGCCCGGGCCCCTAAAGTGCTTCGCCTTTAAAAGAAACGACTATGACGTGTGTGTATGCCTGGGTGTGAGACTACGCGCGCGCGTGTGTGCGTGCGTGCGTGCGTGTGTGTGTTCGTGTGTGCGTGCGTGCGTGCGTGCGTGCGTGCGTGCGTGTGTGTGTGTGTGTGTGTGTGTGTGTGTGTGTGTGTGTGTGTGTGTGTGTGTGTGTGTGTGTGTGTGTGTGTGTGTGTGTGTGTGTGTGTGTGTGTGTGTGTGTGGGTGTGTGTGTGTGTGTGTGTGTGTGCGTGCGCGCGCGCCTGCGTGCGATGCGTGGGCGCTAGGTGTGTATGTGTGTGTGTTGAGGCGGACATTATTTGCTCGGAAAATCACAATCTCCAGGTGGGTAATTAAAAATACTCACTGCATTACTTTTCAAGCATTAAATTTAGTGTACGTACTCCGAAATTGAAGCTGAGAATTAGCGAAGATATGTCCGCTCAGCAGAAATCCTGACTTGTGCAACTTCCGAGATATCCTCCCCGAAACTGTGCTTAAATAATAAATGGATTAGCATTGCGGTTAAGATCATGCCGAACTGCTTGACGCACGCTTTTTAGAAAGTGTTAGCTTGAACAGCAATGGATTTCATAAACGTGTCAACCTGTAATCTACGCCCCATCTAGGTGAAGGATCACTGCAACTACGGAAGTACCTACATTTGGCTTCTGTAAAGTGATTTGATATGTGGCCTATTAAAGAAAAAAAGGAAATAAGATTGGACATCGTGATTTGTTGCCGTGAACATCTCCTTATACTCTTTTTCATCCTCACACTCAGGCGAGATTGTTTGGCCAGCTTTACTGTGAGCAGCCATTGTGACTATCAAAGCCGTCCCACGGCCACTATGTCTACCGAAAGGAACTTCGCGACTTCGAACGCGAGCTGGCGCTTGTTTGAGTGCGCGCTCGCGATCGCTGGCCGCTATTGTTCAGTGGCAAAAAAAAATACAGACCGGAGCAAAGCTGTTCTTCCCGGTCGCTCTGAATCCCCACAGTGGAGCCAGCCACTTTTCACCCAGTCAGCTCTCGACCGTGCGCCCAAACACGACGAGCGCTCGGCTTCGAAGTGTTGCGAACAAAAGCACACAGTGCCAGCAAGCACGCACACCGAAAAAAAAGAAGAAAGAAAGAAAAGAAAGAGAAAACGTCTTCTCGGCCTCCTTGAACGAGATCGCGCGTCTCTCCAGGCGACGAGTGTGTTGCTAAAGTGCCGAGGCCCAGGAGCATGCGAAGGATGCACTGTGTTTTTGTTTTTCAATACCAGCTTGCTCTTTTCTCTGCCCGTAGAACATGCCCGGGAGCTGTTTGACGCAACTCGTTGTTTTCGTTTCGTTGAGCGGCTTTGCTTTCCTGTATAGCACCTGGCGTTAGCGCAAAGTCGGCTGATCGGCCGCTGGGGACGAGCCGCACCGGATGCGCACCGTTTGTGGGCAGTGGCCTGATGGATGTTTCGGTCGTCAATTCGCAGTCGTTTGTGAAGCGTTCTTCGCTAAACTTATTCAACCATGCATCGAATTTTAGATATAAGGGCGTTTCACTTAAATTGGGCCAAGCTTTAAAAATTGCAAATGGCTACGTAGCTGGACAGAACCAAGGTAATGTTGTTTGCCGTTGCTGGGAGATACTCGGAGTACTTTTTTGCATTCCGAAGAATTACATAATTAGTCTTACTTAATTAGTCAACTTCTCAATTATTATAATTAGATGAAAGGTGTCTATGAGAAAATTGTAGAGCAACATGACAAACTCCCGGTACAGCTTTCTGGTGCTTAATACGTGTTACATAAAAGTGTTTTTCCAAGTGGCCGCTCAAGGCATTTCGCGAGTATTCGTGGGAATCTTTCACACTGGGAAAAACACCTTTATATAGCACGTATTGAGCAACAGAAAGCTGTATCGGGAGTTTCTCATGTTGCTCTACAATTTTCTCATACACAGCTTTCATACAATTTTAATAATTGAGAAGCTGGATAATTAATTAATACTAATTATGTAATTCTACGGAATGCAAAAAGAAAGTACTCTGAGTATCTCCAAGCGACTTCAAACAACACTACTTTGGTTCTGTCCAGCTACTTAGCATTTGCTTATTTTTAATGTTCGCCCCAAGTGAAACACCCTATATATTCCGAATGTAAAGTAAGTTCATTATTTCTATAATAATAATAATAATAATAATAATAATAATAATAATAATAATAATAATAATAATAATAATAATAATAATAATAAGGTGAGCGGCTTTGGTAACAGTATGAATTGTAGTAAACATGAGCTGATTAAGTAAGCAGGTGTACTGCGGCGTAAGTAGACCGACATGAAGAGAGACTCGATGACCACGAGAAGGCGCGTGTGAAACGGTGGTGTTGATGAGAAGCGCTTCCCGTGGGCAGCGCGCGTGCGAAGGGACACACCTGTAGCGCTGCACTGCCAATCCGGGCAGCATTACATGTGTAGCGTGCGTTGGAAAATGTGACCCGACTATTACTAACTGAATGAACAAGCGTGGTGTGAGCGCGCACAAACAAACATGAAGAGATCACACTGAATGACTGCAGACAACGACTGTCAAAACGCCGGCAGCAAGCATACGCCGCTGCGGGCGAAGGTACGTGCGGTCTATCGCTTCAACAGGAACTGAGCCGCGAATTCACGGCTCATAAAGGTCAGAGCCGTGTGGAGATAAGAGACGGTGCGGCGAGCGACGAGCGCGGTTGTTGGCAGAAGAAAAACTTATAATAATAATAATAATAATAATAGTAATAATAATAATGGAAACACATGCAAAACACTAACGTCCTGTAAAGCGTGCTTTGTCTGTAAGACAGAAGCGTACGCGGAAAAAGCCAGCTTAGCGAATGCACGCAGAAGATGAAAAAACGAACATTGCGCGGAAGACAGGAACAGAGAGAGAAAGACACACCACGTCTTCCCCGCTGTTCTCATTTTGCCGCTATTTAGGAACTCTCCCAAGTACTGCCCTTATACGAAATATGTCGGCTTTCAGGGTGGGACATACGTTTTCACAAAGCAGTGTCACGAATGCAATTTAACCGCCGTTGGCATACGTTAAATAGTAGATTGCACCGAGAAAGTTATTTAAGTGATGCATTCTTTGGCTACCGTGCCCGGTTTGGCGTGGCTTCCGCAGCTGTCTGCTGCCGGGTAGGTCAGTATCTCGGCGGATATATTCGTGGGTACACATGTACGGTGTTTACGAGTGCACCGAATGCTAGTATCAGAAAACAGCCCCATATAACCACTGTTTGCTGACGGGCAACGCAATGCCAGCGAGCGCGCCTCTGCTCTTCGTGATAACAGTAAAAAAAAATAAAAATCCCACGTAAAACACGAACAATTACTGCCGGCTCTTAGGCGTCTCTGAAGCCCACAGACCTATTAATCCTAGTTCTTTAATTTAGCCCTTTGACATGTGTGTGCGCCACTGAATGCACTGAGTGTGTGCCTATTCGTGACCAGTTCTCCAGAAGGCGTATATGCCATAGCCGTACAAGAGACACAAAATCCATAAATGTAGAAAGCTATGTGTTGTACTTGCCTGTGCATACACCTGCCATCTCCACTCTTCCCTGAAGAAGCATCGTGTGCGTGCATCGCCTTCATCATCATGACATCGCTGCATGGCAGCGTTGTCATGAGGACGAAGAGAGATGTCATGGGATGTCATAATTTGAGATGTCATAGCATCACTGTACCTGATTAGGTGTTCGCATTTCGGCAGAGCTTGTGAGCGGTAAAGTGCGTAAACGTAAAAAAAATTGCACGAGGTTAAAGCTGTAACTTTTGTGGTGCGTAAATTTTGGATGAGCTTCCACGCTGAAGAGTTTGGAAGTAAACCTAACAGTACGCATCGCCGTTGCTTGGATACGATTTAATATGCAGACCGCTTGACTAAAGATGCGCTCGCGTGGATTCATCATTTGCGTTGAATCTGCATCATCACGAAAAAATAAACGACGAAGCCGAGTGGACACAGAGTCACGCTCCGTTAATTAATTAAAATCTTTATAATAATGGTATCTGCTCGAGCCAAGGCGGCGTTCCGGCCTGCGTAGCGGGCGTGAGCGTTGTGTGCGCACACGCATCAGCGTTCCCTGCTGATGATCGGCGCGCACGGCGCACCCTGGGGCACACACTTGTCTTAGCGGAACGGATGATAGACGTCAGGATTAATCTTTACATTTGCTTCGTTGGCGAAACGCCGACGCTTTTACGTCGCTTTCATCTCGCGCACCGTCGAAGTGAGACGCCTGAGTGAACGACGCTGCCCGGCATTACTCATTGAGGCAGCGTTGTAGCACTCTTTCCGCTGTGTCACGCCATGTCAGTACACCGAGCAAGGATCCAAGAGTATATGACAAGAGTATATGACGAACATAAATTATGTCATGACATGCGTGTCATGTAGGTCATGAAACAGCCGCTTACGTCTTGGGGCTCTCATGGTCGTTTCGTTAACTTGGTAGGTAGCAAAATTGACATAATATGACAGGAGTGTATGATGAACATAAGTGATAGGTCATGATGTAAATGTCATGACATGCGTGTCATGTAGGTCATGACAATGACCCAGCTAAAAATATCAACACTCAAAAACCACTGGAATGGGTTCGGACGTGGGTATTAAGTGGAGGAAACACTATATGATGCTCGTAGAAGTCATAGTCATGAGCATGAGTCAGCAAAAATGACAATGACTCAGCGAAAAAAAAGATTTACACTCAAAAATCACTGAAATAGGCTCGTACGTGGGTACTAAGTGAAGGAAACAAGGGTGGTGGTAGAAGTCATAGTAATGAGCATGACTGAGCAAAAATGACAATGACTCAGTGAAAGAAGATTAACGCTCAACAATCAATGGAATGGGTTCGGATGGGGCACTAAGTGAAGGTAAAGGCTAATGGTTCAAGGTCGAAGTCATTGTCATGAGAATTACTAAGGCTTTCGCCTTAAGGTCTCTTAGGCCTAGCTAAAGGGGCTCCTTAGGACTCATGACATGAGTGTCATGTAGGTCATGAAATATCCGCCTACGTCTTGGTGCTCTCATGGTCGTTTCGTTAACTTGGTAGGCTCCCCACACACTGCTTCGCATAACATCGATTCCCACAGGGCGTGGGATCTGCCGGATTTTTTTTAATTTCGAATAATTGAGGCACTGAATGCCATTTCTAACCGAAGAATTCCAAGTGAACTCTTTTACAACCACCGTTTCAGCCTTCTTCTTGTATTCCACTCTGCGCTTGAGAAACTTGATCTACTCGTAGATGCAAACGTGTGCAAACGAGGCTCACCCACGAAGTATCCAGCAAATGGGTGTATAGTATGATGAACTAGGAAAGGAATATTCACACCGCACAGTTATATGTGAACTTCTGCTGGTGATCGCCACGCCGACGGGTGCGCTGTTTGTTGTCGATGACGCATTCCGAATGCGGTTGCAGCGTGAAGCACCAGCCTGTTGCCGTCATCGCAGAAAGTTCCGGCTCTGCGCCTAGACGTGGCACCATATCTGCTCTGCAAGAATATTCAGGCTCTCAGTACAGAGAGGAAGAGAAAGAAGGGCTCAGGGCTCACCGGTGCTCTGGGCCTCTCGCTATTATGCAGTCTTTTACCTGCCAGTTTCGTCAACGTATTCTCATCAAGAATGAGCAGGAAGACGCTCGCACGACCACCTGAACAAGGTTAGCCGTCTACTTCATCGCTCATGTTTAGGCAACGTGACTTTGGCAGCTCGGACCAGCTTCATTCCCAGGAGAGCTCAACGACCGAAGCCATGGACTCCGACAACGAATACACCATAGTCATGGGCCGTCGTATGATGAAGAGGATGCGCCAGATTTCAAGTGAGCAGACTTCATCTAACGAGAGGGAGCAGCAGTCTTTCATGGTCTCTTACGTGCCGCTTACGGCGTCACACAACCTGAACTCCTTAAGTAGGCAGTTTTTATATGAATATTTTGAAAGTGTGGCCCCTGGTCAAGTCAACGAAATCCGGATCAACTCTCGAAAAAACATCCTGACGGTAGATGCCAAGAGTTCAACTATAATAGAGAAGTTAAAGACTATTCCAACATTAAGCGGAATTCCCGTCCGTTCTCTTTTTACTAACGGGAAGGAGTCAACGACTGGTGTAATTTCTGATGTCGACCTTGACATGAAGAATGTTGACCTCAGGAATATACTGAGTTCATCGGTGCAGATTCTTGAGATTCACCGCTTGGGGAACTCCCGGTGCATCAAACTAGTATTTGCTTCGTCAACTTTGCCAATGACTGTCAAAGTGGGGTACGTGATACACCACGTCCGACCATTCGTCCCGAGGCCTCTGCAGTGTCGGAAATGTCTCAAGATTGGTCACGTAAGCGCTGTGTGCAGAAATCAAGTGACCTGCCAGCGTTGCGGTGGGCAACATAATACCACCGACTGTGATGCACCTTCATTGAAATGTCCCAACTGTCCTGGCTCTCACGAAGCAACGTCGAAGGATTGCCCGAAGATGCAGCAGGAAGTTCGTATTCTCCGGAAAATGGCAAAAAACAAGTCTTCCCATAGACAGGCTGCTCAATCTGTTCGCCGAGACAGACAACGCTCGCATAAGAAGCGCCATCCAATGACTTCAGGAGAACTGGATTGTGGGCCGCAGGGGCCTCGACCACCTCTGCCTTTGCCGGCATCGAGGACGGTAACCGCGCCTACAGCAAATTCAGGATCTCCGAGAGCCCAGGGCGCACATTCGTCGCCCCTAGGTGGCACAGACACGGAGTGGCCTTCGCTACCCAGTAGATCTACGCCCACGATACCATGCCGTAGTGTTCCTCTACGTCAAGAAGTGGATTCTAGGGCTAGTAAAGCCGATAACCCTATAGGCAAGCAAGGAGCTGAAAAGAATGACCAAGAAAGCGTTGAAAAAATGCTGAAATGCCTGCTAGAATCAATGCGCGTGATTCTCTGTGGTCTCCAGACTCCGGCCGCTAAAAGCGCCGTGCATGTCCTCGCCCTACTGGAGCAGCTGATCGCTGCTCTTTACATAATTTAATTACCTTGCTTGGCACCTGTGGTGCTCACGCAGGAGAAGCCCATACACAAGCTTCTTCGCGGCGAGTTTTTGTGAACTTTCAATTGTATTCGTGACTCCGTCCATGCTCTATAGAAGGTAGATGACACGTTTGAAGGACCTTTTTGGACTTTGTTGATAGCCATGAGGATGCTGAACTTGCCTTTACCGTTGTACATCCTTCTTCTATGTCATCATCACCCCTCATCCAGCCTTTATGTCCCCGTTCCCCCCTCCCCCTGTGCAGAGTAGCAGGCTAGAGCATGCTAGCTCAGGCCGACCTCTCTGCCTTCCTTCAAATAAATTATCTCTCTCTCTCTCTCTCTCTCTCTCAGTAAACTGCCGCAAACGCGTTATTTCAATAAATTGCATATAATATTGAGTTAGCGCTTTTAAATGCAAAGCATTTCTTTAACTCACATGTAGCGTGCGCCGTCCGTCCGCAACAGCTCGAGTACAGGTGCGCCCTCTCCCCCACTCCTCCTCTCCCGCATCACGCTTGCAGCACATGTGCAGCGCGCGAAGCGTCGTAGTTGAGTCGCGCGCTCCGGCTGGCGTGATAGCGCGCCCTCTCTCCACCCCCTCTTCCTCTAACGCGCGCGCTAGGAATATAAAGCGGGTTGGCGCGGGCTCCACTCGTCAACTCCTGCGCTCTCTTCTCGTACATCGTACCATCGTCTTCGTCCACGGCGGCAGAAGACAAGGCGGCGAGGCGGCCCGCTGCCGACGCCGAACGCAAGCGTCGTAAGCGTGCTGCCGACGCCGAACTTCGTGAACGAGAAACCGCGGCCAGGCGTCAACGTCGACAAGCGGATCCCGAGCATCGTGCACGAGAAGCCGCGGGCAGGCGTCAGCGTCGGGCCGCGGACCCTTCGAGTCGAGAATGACACGCGGCTGCGACACGTCAGCGTCGGGCCGCGGACCCCGGCGTACGGGAACGAGAGGCGGCGGCGAGCAAGCGTCGTCGTCTGGAGGCCGCCGCCGCCGCCGCGGAGCCCGTCGCCCCGGAGGGCGCTGGCGCGGAAGCCGTCGGGCAACGTCAACGGGACTTTGGGGGTGGCCGGCTGTGGTTCGACAACAACTTAACCACGGTCGGGAACATGCTTAACGCGGCGCATCGCATGAACGCCTTGCGGGTTCTTTGGAGCGCGTTCGTCGTCGACGCCGCCAACACGGTATCATTTAATAATAAGAATCGCAGTGATGCCAATAAAATAATAACAACTTTACGTTACCTACTTACGATTCTCTCTTCTCTCTCAACCCAGACCACCACCACCACACCATCACCACCACCACCACACCAACAACACCACCACCACACCAACAACACCAACACCACGGAACCCCACTATGCTCTGCATTTACACGTGTCCCTCGCACGGGAGCATGCGACGGAGTTTTTTTTTTTTTTTTTTTTGAAAATGCGCTTTTTTTTAAAGGCCTTTTGTTGCCGATGAACCGATGTGCAGAGGCACATCTTCGGTTTGAGCTGGTTAAGCATTACATATATATTTGTTAAAAACTCACCAATTTATCTAGAATCATTATTGCGGATGTGTTTAACAACACGTAGCCCCTCTCGTATCAAATTCGGCTCCAAAAGCAGTCGATGTAGTAGTTTCAGGCCCAATCTGAATAACGTAGACTGCGCAAAAGTGGCACGCGTTCAGAGAAATGTACGGCCGAACACGATCCTGTTACACCGAGTTCAGACTTGCATGAAAGCTCCCCGACTATACGTAGTCGATGAAAGCTTAAGAATAAAAGGTTAAATGTAAGCTGCCCAACACAATTAGCATAGATGCGCCAGCTAATTAGGTTCGGTTATTTCAATGATGTCATGCTGCTTTGCGCTCTTAAAGGGACACTAAAGTCAAACATTAAGTCAACGTGGAAGGTTAAAATACGGTCACAGAAACCTCGAAACGGTTGTTTCGTGCCATGAAAATACTTATTTTATGAGCAAATTGCGTCTGAAGCGTCCGCGTAGCTCTAGCGTCATTCAAATCGCCCGCCCTCTCGAGCGAGGAGTGATGACGTCATGGTCTCATAGTGACTTTGAGCTGCCGGTGAGTAAAACCTACGGCTTTTTTGCGGAAAAGGCAGACGCGCGGCCAGACACAGAGCCAAGACAGAGCCGATGGCAGTGCCATAGCGGAAGGAAAAGCGTGCGCCGAATTGTAAACATGATGATCGTCGACGCTCGTCGCAATGGACCTTGTTGACGACACTGACAACGACACATTGGTTCGCGATGCTGGGCTCGTTTTCAGCGATTTAAGCTTCGATCAGCGTGACATGCCGCTGAGGACTCACGCTGCCGGCGTCGTTGCGTACTACGACGGCGGCCTCGAGACCGGCTTTTCCGAGCGCGAAAGCAGCCTCGACTCCCGCTATAGGACGTGGGGCGACGAAGCTGGTCACCTATGGACGTGCCGTCGCGCGGACCTTTCGGGCATCCCGCGACATCGCATGGACGTGGAATTCTCTGCTGCTTGCAATTTCAAGTGCGAGTTTAGCGAGCCAGTAACACCTGCGCAGCACCACGCGATAACGGAACTACTGAAACTCGAAAGCGCACGGCGCGTAGTCGAGCGAAAACAAAACCTTTACACCACCCATGTCATTATCAAAGATAACGCCAAAAAGTTCTTTTTCCAAGAATGTAATAGATGTAGACAAGGAGCATTTTCTTCCGTCTTATAATCCAGCCAAATGATCTTTTTAATACGAGTAGTTGAGTACTAGTGACATAATTTTTCTGAGGAGTGCCTTCGTCATCGTGTAAGTACCTGAATGTCCCTGGGTAGTCTCTTATCGCGTCCTGCATTTACCTCAATTTCTCGGTTACTAAAGCTCTGTTTGCGATTATAGTGGCACATGCCGTCACATATGGGCCATCCACTGTGGCACGTACACGCTTGGGGGTTGGAAGAAGAAGAAGAGAACGTTTTTCTTTTGGTCTGGTACCGGTAAAGACGTGGACTCCTGGCTGACTCTGTTGTTTCGCCCCGCGACATTACTAGTGGAGATGCTGGGTAAATGCACCTTCGCTCCCAAGTTTCCGCCGTCACTCCTAGCACCTTACAGACAGCCACAACTCCCACAGCAATGAAGCAGCCGCCGCCTGCAAGGACTGCCACCCGAATTCGTTCGCTTGTCATCGAGACTGGAATTAACAATGTCAACTACAAACGAGGCGAGACTAACCCATGATGCCCAGTATTCTCTCCCGCATGTTTTTCATGCGCCACAGGCACCCAGACTGTTCTACGGAGACACTTTTGAAGATGTTGAAGACTGGCTGGACCACTTCGATCGGTTTGCCAGCATCAACGAGTGGGATGATGTTCGCAAGCTGCGGCGACTTTACTTCGCGCTATAAGACTCTGCGAAGACGTGGTACGAGAACCATGAGGGTTCCTTGCGACATGGCAAGAGTTTAGCCGACAGCTCCGCGATGTGTACCGCAATGCCGAAAGAAAGTAGAGAGCTGAACAAGCCATCTCTTCTAGAAACCAGCGGCCCAACGAGAGAGTCTCGATGTTTGTCGAGGACATGCTTCGTCTTTTCATACGCGCAGACCCTGCAATGCCCGAGGAAAAGAAGGTGCCGCATTTAATGCGTGGAGTCAAGGAACAGCTTTTCACCGGACTCGTATGCAATGCACCAACAACTGTGGCCGAGTTCGTGAGTGAGGCAACCACGATGGAGCGTACGCTCCAGCAGCGGTCGTCACAGTACGAACGCCACGACATCACGGCTACTGCATGCTCTCTTGGATCCGACCGTGAGAAGCAGGCCCTCGCAGACTTCATACGAAGCATTGTGCGTGACGAACTGCGGCAACTCCAAGCAGTGGCATCAGTGGGACCCCAACCACCTATGACAGCACTTGCGGATGTCATCTGGAGTGAAATCAGACAGGCGGTGCAACCGCTCGCACCACCAAGACCTGAGGTCAATGCGGCGGCATTGAGGGCTCCTGCACCACAATCTACACATCCAATCATGCGTACAGTGGACCAAGCTACACATCTGTTCCCGGACACCTCTTCGCATCCGCTACCCGGCTCAAGCTATCCGAGCGTACCTATGTATCGACCGCCTGACTCAACACCGACCGCTACTAAGGCAAGTGTACGGCGCTCGTCCGATAACCGTCCGCTCTGATACCACTGTGGCGAAGCGGGTCACGTGTACCGCGACTGCCAGTATCGCCAGCTAGGTCTCCGCGGCTAACAACCCCGGCGCGCGGTGCCCACGTTACGGTGAGCGTCCCCGCGAAATCGAAGCGTATCTGACGGGCCAGCGAATTCCTTCGACTGTTCAGCGCCGCCAATCGCGATCACCATCCCCTTGCCGGTCCGTGTCACCTAGCTTGCCCTCGTCGTCTTACGCTTCCCTAAGGAAACGCTCACCGAGTGCCCACAGGTGAAACTAGGAACCGCGACTTCTGGGGGTGAAGTCGCTTTCCAACGAACATTACAAGAGCCTCCCTCGACGCAAGGACCCGACGACGATCGTTCCGGTGTTTCTTTATTTTCCGACAGCACTAAGATTATTTCTGCCGGCATCGCCGTAGTTGTTGATAATCATGCTGTCACTGCCCTCGTCGACACCGGTGCCGATTATTCAGTTATGAGCGGCGCACTGGCATCTAAATTGAGGAAAGTCACCACGCCGTGGCAAGGGTGCCAACTGGAATGTGCACGGCACGTATTCACATCCGTGCGTCGACGTTCACGGGGTCTTTCCTCGTGTTACCTGTGTGCTCCCGCCCAATAATCCTTGGAATGGACTTTCTTTGTGAATACGGCGCAATCATTGACCTCCTACGTGAGTTGCTAGGTGTCGTTCGAGGACCCTTTTCCTTCTGAAGCTGACAACATCACCCAATTACCGAAGACCGCGCTACGTGTGTCCGATGAATCCGTGACTCTGCCCCCTCGTAGCAGCCTCTTCGCCGGTGTGGAATGTGAGCAGGACGTCCCCCACGCTATAATTGCGGAGGCACATTTGTCTTTCCTTCTTGATCGGCAAATGTGCGTTGCCCGAGGAGTCATTCAGCCTCGAAACAGACAGGCTCGCCTGTTGGTCACGAACTTCAGTGATGAATATCGTCATCTGACAAGACGCACCGCCATTGCATACTTTGCGGTAATTGCCGACGTCGATGGTCCGCCAGTATTAGCTGCTCTTTCGCCGTGCGACCATTCTGCCAAGGCGTTCGCGAGCACTCTCGATGTGAACCCGAGCCTACCATCAGCACAACGAGAAAGGCTTCTGGATGTACTCGATTATTTTCGAGATGTGTGTTAACAAGGATGTGTAAAAAAATCGATGACCAGCTTTTCGTGAATAAAATGTTTCATTTCCTAAAAGTTAACAATCCTCTTTACTGCTCATTATTACTTATTAATTTTCAAGCAAACGCCGAATTTCGGAGTATTTGCTAGAAAACCCTGATATACCCCCGATTACCAGCTTGAAACAGGTCGCCATTTTTTAACGCGTCAGCGTTAAGGAGCCCGTTTTACCCTCCAATAAAAAAACAAGAAAAAAAAACAAATGTAATGTATTACTTAGTACATTTGTAATGAATTTGTAAATTTAACCCGAAATAACCCGTATTTCAGAATGGTTCCACACAAAAAAAAAAAGATTTCTCCCCGATTATCAGCTTTAAAAATAGCACCCGATTTTTACCCCCCGAATTTAAAAAACCATAAAACACGAAAACGAACAACCCTAAATATAGGTAACCGCCAACATGGGCGGGGACCCACGACGTTTTATTAACAGCCCAATCACACGTCGTCCTCTTGTACCGGAGGTCCATTTTGTTTCGTTTTAAAGTGCATGTAATCACCTACCGTGGCAGGTTTTTCTTTGTCTAACCGAGTGACGAGTAGCGATGGCCAGCGCAGAAGTAAAGAAGGCCTGCTGTTTAACAAGGAGAGAGTGTTCGTGGTGCAGAGTGGAAAGGAGGATGGTTGCGCCGTCATCTCTGAGTGGCACTGGTTAAAGTCCCTATATAAGAAAAGTACCGAAAAGTACCGCCATCTACTCTTTCCTCCGCCGCCTCCTCTCCTAAAGCGCGTGCTTTTTTCTTTACTTTTTGCTTGCGAAAGCCAAGTCGAGGGTGGCGCACCTAGAAAGTCCACGTTGAAGCTTTCAGGCCGGGCGCGCGCCGCCGCCGCCGCCGGCGACTGCGGCTGCGCAGAGGACTCAACATGGCTCTGAGGCGCAAAAAAAGAAAATATAAAGAAGTGAAAAGCGCGCGCTATCATCGTCCAATCGGGGATACAGGAGAGAGAAGCCGCGTTTATCAAAGGATAGCGGTACCTTTCTTATATAGGGATTTTAGCACTGGTGTCAGACCAGCGCCACCTAGCAAAGCAGGGGTGAGGCGAGTAGTGTCGGCTAGTTCCGGCTTCTTTGATTGGTCCGCTTTCCGTTGCTTAGGTTGCGGTGACACCTCAACGATTCCGGCGTCGTGCAACGATACGCTGAAAAGGCCCTCATAACGAATCCTCGTCGAAGAAGGGTTGGCGGAGCACGTCGTCTTCTTGCCTACACTTCTCGACAAAGCCTAAGAGCGACAGAAAGCTGAGCTAGTTATTAGATGAGTGTGTGCGTGAGTCAGCCTTCGATTACCTTACATAAGGAAGAGATAATATGCCTCAACAGTTATCTCTCACGTAGACCGGCACGTGCACCCATTTGTCACGTGGTGCTACCATTCCAGAGCATGCGCAGGTGAGTTTTGTGTCTTCTTTCTCTTTTCGCCTCAGTACTTCCATTAGTTGGTAGTCGGCGTTCGTGGTGTACACTTCTCTCCTCTTGTGCCCGTGTCTGCACGCCTTACCTTGATTTTTTAACAGCGAAGCTGTTTAAGCCAGCCGTAATTTGTGCGTGTGCCACGAAATTATCATCATGAGCATTGGCTCGAGCGTCGTCGTCTTCTTCCGCAGTTTGTGCGTGTGTAATTTGTACGTGGGGCACAAAACTGCCGCGCCGTAGCCATGGCAACCAGGCGACGCCACACAGACACGGCTCCACCGAACTTGCGCAAGCTGCGCGCTACTGCGCTTGCACCGTGACGTCATGCTGGCCCGTCTGCGCTCGCCGCCCGGGATAAATAAAACAAAATGAACTTTCTTGGCAAGCCAGGATTCGAACCCGGGTTCCCACTGTCCGAAGACGAGCGTCATAACCACTGCGCTATACGTCTTTTTTTTTTCTTTCATGGTATTTATTACATTAACATGTAATCCAATAAAACACTCACCAATTGTGCATAGTCAAAGAATGGCGGGCACAAGGATTCACACACAGAAAAACAGAACAGGCACTGTTCCGGTTTAAAAGGGTGGTAAGGCTAAGCACCACACCAAAATTGAATACCAGTCCGGTTGAACACCAAGTACATTATAAACATGTTTTAGGTACACAGTCATCTGGATGAAATTTACACTTGTATGTACAACCAGTTCAGCGCTGCTTTCCATCATTCGGGCTTTCCACAAACTCTGCATTCCCATGAGAAAAAACATGTCGCAAGGTACATTATCACCAGAGGTCGGTAGAAGATATCGCACAGTATGGGGGTTAATTAAAAGTATTTCTTTAAAGTCCGTTGGAGGATATCCGATATACGCCCACGCTTGCAGAACGTGCATTTATGGGAACCATATGGTTGCATTGTACTGACGATTGCAACACAACTTCCTTTGGGAGAGAGAAAGAGACAATGAGAGCGAGAGAGAGAGAGAGAAAGAAAAAGAAAGAAGGATAGAGAAAGAAATACAGAAAGAAAGATAGAGAGAGAGAGAGAGATAACCTAGCTACAACCCAGAGACGCAATCAACCAGCCAGCTTCGCTGTGTCTTGAGCTTTGCGCGGCTTAGTGCAAGCTTTCGCCGTTTTTGCCTTTTAAATCGACAAAGCCGTGCAGCCAAGAGGGGTATGGAACGGCAGGAACGGTTTCAGTGGATGAGGGAGTAGAACAGTGATGGCGGCGAAGCGGAATGGCAGAAATCATGTCTGCCTGCTTCTAAAAAAACACTTTGCTAAAGACTGTTTCGCACGGCGGGCGACATGAAGGATCGGCTGTGGTTCCAGTCGTGCAGTCACTGTCGATAACCTATAGGTAGAAATAAACTGACATGATTGATTGCAGCATGAAATACTTTGCCTTTACTTGTTCAAAACATTGCACGACCGTTTCCCTCGTGTATCGTAAAATAAATTTAAAAAAAACCATCAATCCTTCTGATGGATGTCTTCAGATACTTGCTAGTACATCCGCTGCATTTCAGCGATCCACAGACATTCACCGGCCAATCAGCGGGATAAGGAAGCTATCGGCTTACTTAGGGAATTACATTCGGTGGTTTCTGCATTACTTTTTTCTTTGAGGCACCGTATAACTTCATTTTGCAAAGAGCCGCTTAATAAATTAAATATTTCCTGCAACCTGAACCAATATTAGTTTATGTCTTTTCTATAAAAAAGTGATTCCGAATAGACTTCGAAATAAACTTAATGACTTAGACTTTTAAAGCCGTAGTTACACATGCGTCAATTCCACATGTAATCGATGCCGTTCAGCGTCCGCAACATGGCGTCCATTATGCAAATAGCTCAACGGCTCTACGAACTACAGTTCCTTTATTTTTCGCTGTAGCTCCGCGACATGAATTGAGGTTTCGGTTACGCAGGTGTACATTCAATGGACGAGTGTTGTTTTAGCTGCAGTCATGCGGGAAACCATGAAACCTTAGAACAAGGTGAGCAAACACCCTTTTACGTAACTTCGTTGCGCGTGGGCACAGTTCAATAGGTGCGCGGTGTTTCGCTCAAAATATACTCTACGTGGGTGTCATCGGATGTTCCGTTTCGAAATTAAACTTTATTACGCGTTAAAGTTTATGCAAAAGTCAGGGGATGGTTAAATCGGCTCTTCTTATTTTACTGTTTTGTGGTAGGCGAAGCGTTGGAGTTTGCCTGGAGCCTCAGAAAATGAAAAAAAAAAAACGACACTGCTTACGCTTTAAAAAAGCTGTTGTGCCCCATTTTAGGATAATCTCGCTCCGCGTTTATACCTGGTGAATAACATTATGAGGGGCATATTCTATCTGTAGCGATTCGCCAGCTATATTCAAATAGCATTGATGTCATGCCTACATATATTTGGCATACCTGTTTTGCCATATAAGCATGACGCGCTGATGTGACACTTTGTAGAATTATGTTGCTTCAGCATTGAATACCACTCCGGATAATTCTCAGTACTCTGTCAAACCGTATTATTACCATCACTGTACCTTAGAAGGTTACAATGCCTGCTTTTCGAGATTAAGATGTGATGCAAGTATCATTTATGCATGCACGCAATCGCGCAAACGCGGAAGGCTCAGCGTGGTCAATTACTTCAACACTCAGTAATACAGTGCGCACAGCGCCATCCACTCCACAAGTCACCGTTATCGCTCGAACATCTCGCGAGTTTTTTGGCCGCTTCATCACGCAGTCACCGCAGGGACTTGTCGAATACATGGAAATGTGCTCGAAATCGAACACTAAATGCGTCGTCGGGCAAACTTCGTTTTCGCCGGTGGCTCCGAACAGCCGATGCCAGAGCAATCCGCAGGCCGCCATGTCCTATTATTGCGATAGCAATTATATGGACACTCAAAAGCAGATTTCTGCCGTCGCCGTCACCGTCGCCATCGCCGTCGCCGTGAGGTTCCGTATGACGTCAATGGAGATGAAATCGTCGCCGCGCGCCGCCGAACGCTGTATGTGCGAGTGAAAGGGCGCGAGGGACGCGCGCTTTCACGGGGAGTGAACCCACGGCGGAGAACAAACGCGCGTTCTGCGCTGTGCTCCCTTAAGGGCTGCAGAAGTAGGCGTCTCTTTCCTCCTCTACAATCACCATATATGTAGAGTAAACGTACCTTCTTCCGACGCGCGAAAGGCTGTGGGGGAGGGGGGGGGGGGCAGGAAAGGGAGGCGACGTTTAGCTGCAGCACCAAGTGCCTATTTATATCAGAGGCTCCGGCAACAGTCAGCAACGCCGCACGCATTTTGGGCGAACGCGGGCAAAACGCCGGCGGCGTCGACAACAGTTCTGCGTGTTGCCGGTGCTGCTGCATGTCCAAGTTTATATAGCTGATAAAGCTGCTATCATTACTCCGTATAGCTCTCTTCAAGTTTGCTATCGCAATTGATGCTTCGCCTTTCAGGTGAAACTGCGACAACTTTTTTCCTTTCGAAACTGGGCAGTCTCCGGCTGTTACAAAGATAATTTCTTTTTTTTCTTTTTTGCATAATATAGCATGATTAATGCGTACTCGTCACTTTGACGTGGGGAGCTTTCCTGGTTTTGTGACGTCGCAGGGCTGACAAGCAAACTGGGCGCCGGCCGAAAAATTTTGACTAGTAGCGGAGGGCTTCGGACGATTGTGAAATATTTTTTCTTCTGTTTTGTTACACATAATCATGCGTAATCATTGCTTACGCGTCATCGTGGAATAGGGAGTGTTTCTGGTTTCATCAGGTCACTAGAATTTAACTTTCGCTCTGAAATCTAAGAACAATCATTAAAATCGGACCAGCAGTTGTCCCATCAAGACATTTCCAAGTTTTACGTGACTTCGAATAGGGAAATCAAAGTCGGGCCCTAGCTAGAGCTTGCTATTAAGTACGCACGCTAACTTTTCGCTTTAGCGTTGCAAGCCTTGCGTGGTCAGCGTGGCTAGCATAACAACATGGCGGCGCCACGGCCGCACGCTTCGATCTCAATTCGGCCATGTTGCCTTCTCTTGGCCGCAGCAGCAAAACATCAATGGCGAAATCTTTCGATTAGTCTTATCTCTCTTCGAGGACCAAATATTGATCTCTTGTCGTCACTGTTGACACCCGTCGTTTGTTCTGATGCTGAGGCTTAACAAAAGACGCCGCCATTGCCGCGAAAATGCTTTGTTTTCTATGTACCAGGTGGCGGGACAGCATTTGGCGTTGGCCCTCCCTTCGGCATGCGGAACGCTCTACAATTGGCTCTACTAAAGATCTCATGGATCGCAGTGCGTGGCCGTAGCCGATTAGGGTCCGTCACTACGTAAACTGCCAAAACGCTACGAAGCCTGTCTATTTAAGCGACGTAAAAAAATATGCCATTTTTGCCGGGAGGGCAGGGCATTGGCGGCCTTTTTTTTTCTATGTGGGAACTGCAGCATTCTCGCATCAAGCACGTTCTGCTTCTGGTTCATGCCCCCTTACTGCATGGTCTTGTCAGCGTTTTCGCTCTGTAACGGCCTCCTGTTCCCGATCTGCCACGCTGTAACGCCTTTGGCGTTTCTGGCGCAGGAAGCTTCTCTGGCGCTGAATCGCAGCATTCACCGCACGTGCTGCTAGCGTTACACCGCTTTAACTACCATACGCCGCGTTTCGCTTGGCTGTCTTCATGATCAGTGACCCCGTAATCGGAGGCTTGTCAAGGGTGACAGAAAATGGTGGCGTTTTGGCTCTAGTATATATTCTAGGCGCTGTACTATAATAACAATGTCATTGCTTCTGTTCTCTCTCTCTTTCGCCGACCGAAGTACGGATATAAAACTGGTGCTGCTGCACTACATCAAACAACTTTGCCTGACAGACAGCTAAAGTGGCGACCACGAATATATTCCATACAGTATTAAAGTTCTTCTACCACCACAGTTGCGCATACTTTGTATTACATTCTTTACAATGTTATTCCTCGGAATTTTGAGAATGACCAGCCCACAAAAAAATGTCGCTAAACAAAGCACCGACAGCGCATGCCTTTTATGTTAACTCTGCTCAGTCGTAAATATTAAAAGTGCGAAACAAAAAATAATAACAGTCACTTTAGCATATGCCAAAGCTGGTGATAGGCTAAGCCTGCGCACTCAAGAGACATTCATTAAATTACTTGACATTGTCATTCGAATGCGTTGTTACTTCTTATTACTTGTCCTTCCACCCAAAGGTCGTGGGTTCGAATGTCTTAATTGACGCTACCTTAATTAACTGTGCCTTAATTAAATTCGCCTTAATGCCAAAGGGGGTGAGTTCGACTCTCACGTAAGCTCGATGGTTTGACATCCACCGAAAGTTGTGTCTTCGAGTGCATGAATTAACCCTATGTTAACACGATGACGATGGTGACCCGCACACCATCACAATTGTTGCGTGAGCGTTTGCATATAGGTAAGACACGATGCCGGGTCGTCGTCATGTTCGATTTCTCTTCGAGGACATGGTTTTTCGCTCAAGGACATTGAAGGTCGACTTAACGATGAAACATATCAGGCTTTTCCCTTACTAACGGAAGATTGGCCCACGCAAGAGGCCGCGTTTCTACCAGAACACTCGCCTAAAGTGTATAGCGTTCGCCGCCAGCGATTCCCGGTTAACATAACGATTGCATAAGCTGCATTTCCCGGTAAGCGTGAGAAGCAGTCAGGTCTCTTTGAATGCTATCGCGTTCCGATCTTAGAGGCGAAGCTTAAGCGTCCTCCAAATTTCTTGCTGGCAGTTTACAGGACCAGGAAGACATGGACACCAGAAAGCCAAAACTAAGAACAGCAAGTAAGGGAAATCCTGTTCCTCAGCAAGCTTTTACAGCGAAACCGTATATGGCTAACCGATTCGTCCGTCTTTAACTTGTGCGCAGAAGCTATCATCATCAGCAATAGCTCGAGCGTCGTCGTCTTCTTCCATAGCTGGCACGCTGGTGTCCCTCAGTGCAACCGCGCGAACACGCTCGTGCCACTGCTTCCGCGTTCGTCGTCGTCGTCGTCGTCTTCTACAGCTGGCTCCGTTGCCGCTCATCATTCCAGCGTGGAATTTCACTTCTCTTTTGTCGTCGTAATGGGGAGGCCGCGTTTACGGGGCTATGAGCCATTGCTTAAGCGGGTATATGAGCCATTCATTGTCTTACCTGTCTTATGATCACTTATATCATAAAGGCAATGAGACACATGCGACGTGTATACTGAAGCTATATGAGTTGAAGTGGTTGTTGAAAAACCAAAAGACAAAGTTAAAAAAAGGAAAGAAGTATCTTAGAGTTCATCCCAACCAGGCAGATATCTGCCGAATGTTTACCTTCGTATCACGAACTTGCAACGGCTCGGATGTAAAGAGTTGGCCGTTGTATTTAATTCACAAAGTTGGGCTAGCTGCAATTGACGCAGAGATATGTTCCAGCATGTAAGGAATAACGACAGAAAGCACAGAGAAAAAATACGACTGGATAGAGAGAACAGTCTTTTTCCTTACATGCTGGGACATCTCTGTAGCTGTTGTATATTGCTCAATGCTTCAAGAAGAGGCCTTTACAAGTTAATGGTTATTATGAAAGCCTTTTAATTGTTATTTGCCGTTTGCATTGAAATTACGAGAAGTCACTAAACATCAGTTGAAGGAACCGCGTTGCCCTGTGGATATTTCCAACAACATTCCATGAAAAAGAATATATATATATATATATATATATATATATATATATATACATAATGTTGACAGCGTAGAAGTCCACGTTAAAGTTTACTAAAACAGAATACACAACAGATATGAGCAGACAGAGAGAGAAAAAAAAACGTTCATTGAACTAAATAAACATACAAATTGGTCCTGTACCAGGGTGTTTAGTTGCAAATGACGTCAAAGCGCGTAATAACAGTGTTTCTATGTCAACGACCGCCTCATAGCACTGTCAAAGCACCGCCGTAGTGTAATGTTTCTTTCATTTACTGTAGGCTGCCCATTCGCAGACGAAGCAAATGGAGTTTTATGTGGCTGAACGCATGACTGGAACTTTAACAAACGGTAAACTTATTACGCGCGTTTCACGTAAGTGTTCAAATGTTGCACACTCTTTTATTAATACACTTGTCTCGCCGACAGAGATACAACAGTCTCAACGTAGCAGACCCTGAGGATCTGCAGTGGTCTGCTTTGCAGCGTCTGCAGGTGGGGCTAATGAGCGTTGTTTGTATTCCAAAAAAAAAAGAACACCAGAACGCCGCGCATTAGCTGCCTCGCACCTTCTGCAAGCATTGCTTGTGCTGCAGTGCTAGCTCCAGCGCTACAGCTCATACATAACGACAGCTTGACCCACGAATTAGTGTCGATGAGCGCACGCTTGCTGTTCGTAATGAAGCATTGAATCAGGACAAAATATGCCTGTAGATACAGTGAGCTATAAGTACTTCTAAATTGCACTGCCTTGTCAATACTAGACCGCGTGCGAATCAATTGTTTCATTGTAAACGTTTAACACCCAGGACGTTGCAACACCATATAAGTTAAAAACTACCGGCAAGAGTAGTGTTGCTTTCCCAAATAAGCGCTTCTGCGCTTGCATTGCTGAACAAAGTTCTAAATTAACACGAATGCACTAGTATTAAACAGCAAGCAGGAAACGTCGATGTGATTACCATTAGGATTGCGTTTCAGGACCCCTTAAACGCACACGCGCCAGGCAATATCATCAAAGAGTGCCGTATGAGCGAGAAAACTTATTCTTATCTTTACGAACGCTGTCAGGCGGATGAAACACCTTGGTTTGGATGCCATGGAGAGAGGCCTGGGGAGGGGTGATGGTTGGGGGACATTGCAGCAGGCCATATTTATAGTCCTTTCACGCAACCAACATGACAACACCTGCGACACGCTGCCGACAGGTGCAGCGTCTTGCACAACGCACCCATTTCGTTTTCCACCACTGACGCCTCGCTGTGCTATCTGGCCATTTTCTCCTGTTTTTCACCGCTGCTGCCCATCGTTTTTCCTGCCAAACTCGTTCCTCTTTCCTATACTCTTTTCTCGAACTGGGCGAGTTTTTGTTTTACTTGATTTCTTCTCGTCCCTCAGCTTCCACCACTCACTCCTCTCCTCTCTCCTTTCTCTTTGCCAGAACGCCAGCGGCGCGCTTGTTTCGACGGGCAACGTCGTCTCACCTGTGGTGGTGCCAGGTCAGGGGATCGATGCCGTCCATCAAGCGGCGAACTTACGCTTTGCTGGGTCCCACCCTCCTCTCGCATTCAGCGGTTCCCTTTCTCAGCGCGGTCCTAACCTCCGCTCTGCGTCAGTTTTCCGCCCTTCTGCCGTCTCGACCGACGGCGTCCTTCTTTTTCGGCAATCCTTCGCCTCCTCTGCTTTCCGCTCCGTTAGGCGTTTCCTCTGGACTTTCTTTTCGCATCCTTTATTTCGAGGCTGTTACTATAGTGGTGGCATCCTCTCGGCCTGGCTTCTTTTTTTACATCAGGGACGACGTCACATGATCTGTTCTTGCTGCCTATCAAAACACCACTCTCCCTGTTTATTTGGTCCTAATGCTTATCATTATCTATCTATCTATCTATCTATCTATCTATCTATCTATCTATCTATCTATCTATCTATCTATCTATCTATCTATCTATCTATCTATCTATCTATCTATCTATCTATCTATCCCTGTCTTTGTGTCTGTCTTTTGTCTGTCTGTCTGTTTGTTTAGCAGTTTTACTTTAGCATCGTTTCTACTAACCAAATACACATGTCTGTTAGATAACCTTAAAGTGATCACTCCCATTTCCACTTCCCCTTTTGTGCATTTCTTCCTGGTCACATCGCTTCTCTTGTGCTTTTGTCCAGCAATACTTGCGATGACTGAGCATTGCACTGGACATAACGGCCGTCCGGACCATTTGCGCATTGCCATACAGCGCTCGCGACATTAGGCGCAAGGCAGTATCACGCATCTTCTATATACGTATCCATCCGTTTCTTTATATAAGTTTTCTTTCTCTCTCTCTCTCTTTCATCATTGCTCTACGTCACTTTTTTCCTGCCATTTGCTCCTTCTGCAAGAAGAAGCCGCAGAGTAAACTTCGTAACCTCAAGTGGAGCTCCCATGGCTCTCTTTTAAACATATTTTCTCTCTATAGGCACATGTATGTTTGCGGCATGCATAGCTGGAACATCATCCTCTTCTCAGTCCTTCTCGCCGCATTTCCTCTTTTTTTTTCACATCTTCTTCCTACACTTTTCTTGAGTTCATTTACTTTTTCAAAATATTTTTTCTTCTCCTTGCAGAACTTCGTCGGCGCGGATGACGCTTGCATTGATTGCTCAGAAGCATTCCTAGCACTCGTAATTTGAGCTCGCCGCAATAGAAGGCTCTTCCCTTGATTTGATAAGCAGAAGTAGGCGCGTCAATGCAGCTTGATTCGTGCCTTTATTGTACGAGAAAAAGAAGTTGGCGTCGCTTTTTCTTTTTCCTTGCGTTGACGTAAACACATCAATACCGGCCGGAATCTTTAGCGAGAATGACGCCAGGTTATAAACAGAGAAGCGAACGACGAGCTGTTGCAGAAGGCACCCGTTCGCGGCGTCCCATAATTTATTCCCCCCACCGAAACATTGTTTAGCAGCGCGTGCAATTGCGACGCGGGAACGCCTCCCCGAGAAATTTTTGTCGATTGCGCGTCCTCCTCGCGAGTCAGATCTGTTGGATTATTCAGCAGCGTTGCCGCATCGCCATGGCTGCTGAAGCGAAACAGACCTTGATAGGAAAACTGACACAATGCAAGTTTTGACGAACAAAGTTTGCGAGCAATAGGAGGAACAGGCGAGATTCAGAAGGACGTGCGGGCCATGAAAGGTGGAAAGTTTGAAAGTTTGAATGCATTAGTATGGTGTTCCTTGAACATGTCTGCTGGGAACACAGCCATGTTTCTAGAGCTCGGTTCCATTCTGTATTAAACAGGCATAGCTTTGGTGGCAATCGTGTAGTTTTGTTACGTTTATTTTACTGTTAGATGTTACCAGAGGAAGTAGCGGAAACATTGAATTATCAATGACACAATGAAAGATATAAGCAATAATGGAGCTTAAAAGGAGCATTGCAAGGAGCAGGAGCGCAATAGCGTTATTTGTGCTTTTGAGATTTCAGACTTTGGGTGTTGGTATCAGATCTGGCGAAACTTTAATGCACCGGAAGTACATTCAAGAATTCTTAGGGCAAGAATGAACTAACACTTTGGCTTCATCGTGCACGTGGCAGCTTTGTTGCCTAAATTGTCCTCATTCTAAAGCTCACTATCAAGCATTTAGGGAAAATTAATACATCAATGCCTTGATTAGTATGCTGCTCGCAGTGTCATTAGAATTAGCTGACGGCCTTGCAGACCTTCCGACCTACCTTCCTCGAAATTCACACAGCGCGCGGTGAAGTACTGTACCCAGACGTCCTTCAAGGTGCTTACGACACATCACCATTATGCTACATTGGTCTGAAATCGGGAAATAAACGAACACAGAGTTATCGAGGACTGTAAGCACTAACAATTAACCAGTAGGTAAAGCGTGAAGGAAAAATAAAAGGTGTCCACGTTACATAATTAATTGACGAAGTTGCGTTCACCCATCGAGGCAGAAAGCATCTCTATTTGTCTTCTTGCCCTGTTGTGTTTTAGATAGATAGATAGATAGATAGATAGATAGATAGATAGATAGATAGATAGATAGATAGATAGATAGATAGATAGATAGATAGATAGATAGATTATATTTATTATCCAGCGGCTGCGAACATCCTAATGGTCTACTCGGCAATCGACGCATTAATAATTCCTTCCATAATACCCGCGATAATTCCCACACTAGTTAAATTAGGGGTTTTACGTGCCAAAATTGCTATCTGATTATGAGGCACGCCGTAGTTACTCATTATCAACGTAGGCCAAACGCCGTAATGGGGGTATCCGGAATAGTTTGGACTACCTGGGGTTTTTTTAACCTGCACCTAAATCTAAGTACATGGGGTTTTCGCATTTCGCCCCCATCGAAATGCGGCCGCCATGAACGGAGAGATATTTCTGGGCATACGTATATACGTCACGTTATCATTCCCTGTCCCTACTGGGTTGCCTTTTTGTACTCAGCTAATCAATTGCCCTTCACTGCTACCAGCCACCTTTTATCTCCGCCTTTGTTTGAACAGATCGAACGGTCTGGCAAGATAAGATAAAAAGGTAGATCAGAAAGAAAGAAGAAAGAAAAAAAGAAAATAAAAGAAAGAAAGATAGAAAGAAAGAAAGAAAGAAAGAAAGAAAGAAAGACATAACCGGTACCAAATTCTTTTTACGATGTTTCACCGCGTGTCCGTTCTAAACGACATTGGGTAGCATTGGTTTATTTCATTTTCATTTTTTTGCTGCTGAAACCATGAAGCACGTGTTTTCACCCTATGGCTGTTTTCAGCATTACCATTTTGCCTGCTTGAGTGACTTTTT